>NC_086448.1:88469591-88558218 GCF_028390025.1 Pseudophryne corroboree
AAGGCTGTAACAGTAAGAAAGCCTTTCCAAGTGTTGCTGGCTCAGTCATATCTGGCCTGAGATTGTCGCTGTGACTCAGTGTAGAGTGTCCTTTATGTAAGAGCGCACAGACTTTGTACCTTATATTGCTTTCTACCAATAATAATTACTGAGTAAATTGACCTTACTCTTTCTGGCCTATAATGTACATCCATGTAGGAATTTGTATATCCATTATTTATTTATTAGGCTACTGTGACTGCAGGATTATATGCATAGAGAATCTCTCTTACTAAATTACAGTTCTAAATCTGATATTTCACCATATTGTCAGCTCACATGGGATTGCTTTCATCTCAATGTTTATAGCTATGTTTTAATACACGTGTCTATTTGTTTATTTGTTGTTTCTTAACATTAAACTAATACTAGACTGCCCAGCCGATGAGCCCTAGCCTGGCCCAGCTAGCCGGCCATTCTAAAGGCCCATACACACTTGACGATGCACACATCGTTAACGACCGTCGTTAACGACTTCCCTTGAACTTCCCTTGAACAGCTTAGCAAACGACATGAGCATACACACTACCAACGACGAAAGACGAAAGACCAAAGACGAAAGACCATAGACCATTCATCGTTGAAGCATCCAAGCTGAACAGTTTATTAAAATAATGAGCTGGGAACAGGGCTGGTGAACAGTGGCTTGGTCGTTGGTCGTTGGTCTTTCACACCATACACATTCAACGACGTCTCTGGTCGGTAACGACCATAGTGGAAATTGAGCATACATGCTCCACAGATAAGCGAGGGTCGTTAACGTCCCGCGGGGCCGCACATCGGTGGTCGTCGGATGCATACACACTTGACGATATAATGAGCAACGTCGTTGATGAGGGCTGAAATGAACGACGTCGTTCATTTTATCGTCAAGTGTGTATGGGCCTTAAGGCTTGTATTTGTTCACAATGGTTTTGTAATATGTAATAGTGAAAAACACATCTGCAAAAAAAAAACATAAGTAAAGAAAAAATGCAAAAAACACATCTGCAAAATAAAAAAAACATACACATACAGTAAATAAAGAAAAACTCAAAAAATACAAGCCCCCTACTCGTAAAAAAATAAATAAAAAATAAAGAATTTACAACCCACCAACCAGCAAAAAAAAAAACAAGACAAAACAAAACAAAAAGATACAACCCACTATCCTCCTCAAGAAAAGGTTACAAAAACCCCAAAACATACAAAAAATATAACTCAACCCCCTCCTGCATAAAAAAGCTCCCCAAAATCACAAAACACACTTTCCACCACCTCAGTCTGCATGGTTATGATCTGACTTGCTTGAACCGGTTGGAACCAGCTGGAACTGGCCAGAACCGGTTGGAACTGGCTAGAACCGGTTGGAACCAGCTGGAAAGGCTGAGGCTATAAATATCACCACCCAGGCAGTTTACTGCCATATCTGTTCAGTGCTCAAAGTGAGAGGATGCCGACAGCAGGTGTAGCAAAAATACCATGCTGGAATCACTATAGATATATAGCACCGCGCCCAGATCAACCAGTGGGGCGGCGCACAGCTGATCCAGCGGTGAGGCATCTTGTCAAGCTGGCAAGCCCTCGCCAAAACAAGCTGGCGGGCCCTCAACCGGCCAAACCAGAGGGTCCTAAGCTGACAGGCCATAGCCGGACCAAGCCGTCGGCCCCCAGTCGGGTCAAGCCGTCGGCCACAAGCCCGGCCCAGAAGGCGGGCCCAAGTCTGGCCAAGCCAGCAGGCCCTAGCCTGGCCCAGAAAAAGATCACTAGGTATGCCCAGCCGGCAGGCACTAGCCATGCCCAGCCGATGGGCACTAGCCAGGCCAAGAATAGGGGCACAAGATTGGCCCAGAAGGTGGCCCAAAGACCGGCCCAGCCGGCGGGCCTTAGCCTGGCCCAACCAGTGACCACTAACCCTGCCCAGCCGGCAGGCACCAGCCCTGCCCAGCCGGCAGGCACTAGCCCGGCCGAGAAGCCAGGCAAATCTAAGGCTGGTTTTTGGCAAAGATTGTTTTGTCTTATGCACTAGTAAAAAAAATACATCTGCAAAAAAATAAAAAAAAACACAAAAATTAAGAAAAATGACAAAAAATACACATCTGCAAATACAAAATAAAAAACACAAAAATAAAGAAAAAACACAAAAAATACATATCTGCAAATATAAAACAAATAAAAACACAAAAAAAGAAAAACAGAAAAAATACATATCTGCAAATACAAAACAAAAAAAGTTATTGAAAAACAAAACAAAAACATACACAAATGTACAAGGTACACATCTGCATAAACAAAACAAAAAATACACAAAAATAAAATCTGCAAAATAAAAAAAAAAAAAATACAAAAAACTGAACAGAAATGAAAACTGGGGATTAGGGCTACTGGCGACACCCCAAAAACAAAAACGACACTGGGCGGCCACCTCATGGGTGTGTTGGAAGAGCTGCTACTTATTTTTAGTATGTTGACAGTCACATCCAACTCATTGATAACTTAATAACTTAAAGATTTAAACCCAGGCAACGCCGGATATTTCAGGTAGTTATTATTATAATTACTCTGATTAAAAAATACATATCTGCAAAATAATTACACAGAAAATTACACAAAAACCATCTGAAAAATAGAAAAAACATACATATACAGTAAAAAAAACACAAATAACAAGCCCCCTACTAATAAAAAATTAGTAAAAAAATAAGCACAATAAATATACAACCCACCCCCTGCAAAAAACAAACAAAAGAAGACTAACACAAAACAAAAAAATACAGCTCACCCAAACATACAAAAAATATAACCCACACCCCTCCTGCATAAAAAAGCCACACAAAAAAACACTAATAAGACTCCTCAAATAAAAACAAAATAAAAAGATCCAAAACATACTAAAAAGTACACCCTCCCCCACAACCATCACCTCAGTATGCATGTTTGTGATCTGACTTGCTTGAACTGGCTGGAACTGGTTACAGAACCTGTTACATAATGTCACTGGGCTGTTCTATAACATCACTGGACTGTTACATGACATCACTGGACTGTTACATAACCTGTAACATAACATAACTGGGCTGTTACATAACGTCACTGGGCTGTTACATAATGTCACTGGGCTGTTCTATAACATCACTGGACTGTTACATGACATCACTGGACTGTTACATAACCTGTAACATAACATAACTGGGCTGTTACATAACGTCACTGGGCTGTTACATAATGTCACTGGGCTGTTACATAATGTCACTGGGCTGTTACACAATGTCACTGGGCTGTTACATAACGTCACTGGGCTGTTACATAACGTCACTGGGCTGTTACATAATGACACTGGGCTGTTACATAACGTCAGTGGGTTGCTACTCAATGTGACTGGGCTGTTATATAACGTCACTGGGCTGTTACATAATGTCACTGGGCTGTTACATAATGTCACTGGGCTGTTAGATAATGTCACTGGGCTGTTACACAATGTCACTGGGCTGTTACACAATGTCACTGGGCTGTTACATAATGTCACTGGGCTGTTACATAACGTCAGTGAGTTGTTACTCAATGTGACTGGGCTGTTACATAACGTCACTGGACTGTTACATAATGTCACTGGGCTGTTACACAATGTCACTAGGCTGTTTTATAACATTGCTGGGCAGTTACATAACGTCAGTTGGCTGAAGACAGAAGACGGTTACTGTCTCTTTGCGGTTTTGAAGACACACAACAAACCCCTGGAACATCCTTCTAATCCCTGTGGTGATGGAGCAGTGATTAAGTGCTCAGCTATGTTGTTTTAATGTAGAATTAGGAATCAAAACTTGTCATAACCCTGACAAGTGCCACACGAGAACAAAAGATTTACCAGCTACCTATTCATTTTATCAAAATCTACCAAGTTCTCCTCCTAACCCACCCTGCCTGCCCCCGCACACCAGTGCCAGATTAAGGACCACATGGGCCTGGAGCTGAAATTTATGAAGGGCCTATTGTGTACCGTCGCAGGGGGTGTGACCAGCAACAGCTGGGTTGTGACTAGGGGGTGTGTCACGTAGGGCCAGCACACATTGTCCGCTCTCAAGCCATCAAGTAACTGCAGGTACTATTTGGCTTGAGAGTGACTTCTGTAATTGTTGAACTAGAAATTGGTACAGAATATAGTCACCTGACACTTCAGGTGACTATATGATTGACATCCTTTACTACAGAATGTGATGCAGGTTATACTGTTTCTGGTGGTATTACATTCTCTCTCTATATATATATATATATATATATATATATATATATATATATATATATATATATATATATATATATATATATATATATATATATATCTCTCTCTATAGCACTATCTCTTACCACAACCGTCCACACACAGCCAAGATAGCGCTGGTCACTCCTTCACGCTAGGCCACAAACCAACATTTTTCGTCACACTGAGCTTGACTGCTGCCAGGGGCCGATTGGGACGGAAAACCAGCCAGGGAAACTTCTGTAAACAGCCCCAATAAAGGCAGGGTTTGCTTAGGGGGGTTGGATTCTGGGCTGGTTCTAGACCTTGTGGTGCCCAGGTCAAACGTTTCCATTGGTGCCCCCCATTCTCCATTTAAAAATAGGGACAGTGCGCACTGATGGCATGTGACAAAAATGTTGGGGAGGGGCTTCACGGGGAAGGGGCATGGCCACAGAATAGTACCAATTCACATTACACCACACAGTAGTGTCCGTCAGTCACATTACATCACACAGTAAATAAGATTTTAAACCTACCGGTAAATCTTTTTCTCCTAGTCCGTAGAGGATGCTGGGGACTCCGTAAGGACCATGGGGATAGACGGGCTCCGCAGGAGACATGGGCACTAAGAAAGAACTTTAGGTATGGGTTTTTTCATATGATCCAGATGGTTTAGAATCTGGTTGTGTTAAATTGTTTTTATATATAATTTTCATTGTGTGGTCATTCCTGAAGTATTATATTTATATATTCTATCCATATTCTTATTTTTATTTTTTATCCATATTTTGGATTATTAATAAAACAATACATTTAAAAGTGATCCTGTTGCGCACAGATTGGTTTCTTCTGTTTATTTTGTTTTTCGGGGGTCAGCAACTTTCCCTCTTTTTACCAAATTGTGCAGCAATAGGTAGTTCTCATAGGGTTGAAGGTACGGGCGCCCATTTACCTTGCTTTATCTTTAGGTATGGGTGTGCACTGGCTCCTCCCTCTATGCCCCTCCTCCAGACCTCAGTTAGGGAAACTGTGCCCAGAGGAGACGGACAGTACGAGGAAAGGATTTTAGTTAATCTAAGGGCAAGATTCATACCAGCCCACACCATCCACACCGTATAACTTGGGATATACGAACCAGTTAATAGTATGAAATCCGAGACTGAGGAAAACTGTAACATAACCCTTATGTAAGCAAAAACTATAGACAAGTCTTGCAGAAGTAGTCTGCACTTGGGCCGGGTGCCCAGCATCCTCTACGGACTAGGAGAAAAAGATTTACCGGTAGGTTTAAAATCTTATTTTCTCTTACGTCCTAGAGGATGCTGGGGACTCCGTAAGGACCATGGGGATTATACCAAAGCTTCCAAACGGGCGGGAGAGTGCGGATGACTCTGCAGCACCAATTGAGCAAACATGAGGTCCTCCTCAGCCAGGGTATCAAACTTGTAGAATTTTGCAAAAGTGTTTGAACCCGACCAAGTAGCAGCTTGGCACAGCTGTAATGCCGAGACCCCTCGGGCAGCCGCCCAAGAAGAGCCCACTTTCCTGGTGGAATGGGCCTTTATTGATTTTAGTAACGGCAATCCAGCCGTAGAATGAGCCTGCTGAATCGTGTTACAGATCCAGCGAGCAATAGTTTGCTTGGAAGCAGGAGCGCCAACCTTGTTGACTGCATACAGGATAAACAGTGCTTCTAGCCGTTCTGGCCACGTAAATTTTCAAAGCCCTGACCACATCAAGGGACTCGGAATCCTCCAAGTCTCGCATAGCCACAGGCACCACAATAGGTTTGTTCATATGAAAAAATGAAACCACCTTAGGCAAGAATTGAGGATGGGTCCGCAATTCCGCTCTATCCATATGGAAAACTAAATAGGGTCTTTTATGAGACAAAGCCGCCAACTCCGACACTCGCCTAGCCAAAGCCAAGGCTAACAACATGACCAATTTCCAAGGGAGATATTTTAACTCCACCGTTTTAAATGGTTCAAACCAGTGTGACTTAAGGAAACTCAACACCACGTTCAGGTCCCAATGTGCCACTGGAGGTACAAAAGGAGGCTGAATATGCAGCACTCCCTTCACAAAAGTCTGTACTTCCGGGAGAGAAGCCAATTCCTTCTGAAAGAAAATGGATAGGGCCGAAATCTGAACCTTAATGGAGCCTAATTTTAGGCCCAAATTCACTCCAGTCTGTAGGAAGTGAAGGAAAACGGCCCAGATGGAATTCTTCCGTAGGAGAATTCCTGGCCTCACACCAAGAAACATACTTCCGCCATATACGGTGATAATGTTTAGCCGTCACGTCCTTCCTAGCCTTTATCAGAGTAGGAATGACCTCATCCGGAATGCCCTTTTCCGATAGGATCCGGCGTTCAACCACCATGCCGTCAAATGCAGCCGCGGTAAGTCTTGGAACAGACAGGGCCCCTGTTGTAACAGGTCCTGTCTTAGAGGAAGAGGCCACGGATCTTCTGTGAGCATTTCTTGCCGATCCGGATACCAGGCCCTTCGTGGCCAATCTGGAACAATGAGAATTGTCTGTACTCCTCTTTTTCTTATTATTCTCAACACCGTGGGGATAAGAGGAGTAGGAGGAAACACATAGACCGACTGGAACACCCACGGTGTCACGAGGGCGTCCACTGCCACCGCCTGAGGGTCTCTTGACCTGGCGCAATACCTCTGTAGTTTTCTGTTGAGGCGGGGCGCCATCATGTCTATCTGGGGCAGTCCCCACTGACTTGCAATCTGTGCGAAGACTTCCTGATGAAGTCCCCACTCTCCTGGATGTAGATCGTGTCTGCTGAGGAAGTCTGCTTCCCAGTTGTCCACACCCGGAATGAACACTGCTGACAGTGCGCCTACATGATTTTCCACCCAGCGAAGAATCCTGGTGGCTTCCTCCATTGCCACTCTGGTCCTCCTGCCGCCTTGGCGGTTTACATGAGCCACTGCGGTGATGTCTGACTGGATCAGAACCAGTAGGTCGCGAAGCAAAGTCTCCGCTTGACGAAGGGCGTTGTACATGGCCCTCAGCTCCAGGACATTGATGTGAAGACAAGTTTCTTGACTTGACCAAAGACCTTGGAAGTTTCTTCCCTGTGTGACTACTCCCCAACCTCGGAGGCTCGCGTCCCTGGTTACCAGAATCCAGTCCTGAATGGCGAACCTGCGACCCTCTAGAAGGTGAGCACTCTGTAGCCACCACAGGAGAGACACCCTGGCCCTGGGGGACAGGGTGATCAACTGATGAATCTGTAGATGTGACCCTGACCACTTGTCCAGTAGGTCCCATTGGAAGGTCCTCGCATGGAACCTGCCGAAGGGAATGGCCTCGTAAGATGCCACCATCTTTCCCAGGACTCGAGTGCAGTGATGCACTGACACCTGTTTTGGCTTCATTAGGTCCCTGACCAGAGTCATGAGTTCCTGGGCCTTTTCTATCGGAAGATAAACCCTTCTCTGGTCCGTATCCAGAATCATGCCTAAGAAGGTCAAACGAGTCGTAGGAACTAACTGACTTTGGGATATTGAGAATCCAGCCGTGTTGCTGTAACACCTTCAGTGAAAGTGACACACTGTTCAACAACTGCTCTCGTGATCTCGCTTTTATGAGGAGATCGTCCAAGTACGGGATAATTGTGACACCCTGCTTGCGCAGGAGCACCATAATTTCCGCCATTACCTTGGTGAAAATCCTCGGGCCGTGGAAAGCCCAAACGGCAACGTCTGAAATTGGTCATGACAATCCTGTACCGCAAATCTCAGGCACGCCTGATGAGGTGGATATATGGGAACATGAAGGTATGCATCCTTTATGTCCAGGGATACCATAAAATACCCCCCTTCTAGGCTGGTGATGACCGCTCTGAGCGATTCCATCTTGAACTTGAACCTTTTCAAGTATAGGTTCAAGGATTTTAAATTTAAAATGGGTCTGACCGAACCGTCCGGTTTCGGGACAACAAATAGAGTTGAGTAACACCCCCTCCCTTGTTGAAGCAGGGGAACTTTGACCACCACCTGTTGAATACACAATTTGTGAATTGCATTTAAAACTATCTCCCTTTCTGGGGAAGAAGCTGGTAGGGCCGATTTGAAAAACCGGCGAGGAGGCACCTCTTCGAATTCCAGCTTGTAACCCTGGGAAACAATTTCTATTGCCCAGGGATCCACCTGTGAGTGAACCCAGATGTGGCTGAAAAGTCGAAGATGTGCCCCCACTGGGGCGGACTCCCTCAGCGGAGCCCCAGAGTCATGCGGTGGATTTTGTAGCGGCCGGGAAGGACTTCTGCTCCTGGGAACTAGCTGTGGTTGGCAGCTTTGTCCCTCTGCTCTTACCTCTGGCAAGAAAGGACGATCCTCGTACTCTCTTGTTTTTATTTGACCAAAGGGACTGCATTTGATAATGTGGCGCTTTCTTAGGCTGTGAGGGAATATAAGGCAAAAAATTTGATTTATCTGCTGTAGCAGTGGAGACCAGGTCCAGGAGACTTTCCCCAAACAATTCCTCACCCCTGTAAGGTAAAACCTCCATATGCCTCTTTGAGTCGGCATCACCTGTCCATTGCCGGGTCCATAGGACTCGTCTAGCAGAAATCGACATAGCGTTGACTCTAGAACCCAGTAGGCCAATGTCTCTTTGAGCATCCCTCATATATAAGCATCTTTAATATGACCCAGGGTCAATAAAATGGTATCATTATCCAGGGTATCCAATTCCGCCGATAAGGTATCTGTCCACGCTGCTACATCGCTACAAACCGAAGCCGACGCTATCGCCAGTCTGAGTAAGGTACCAGAGTGTGTGTATATGGACTTTAAGGTAGCCTCCTGCTTGCGATCAGCAGGATCCCTGAGGGTAGCCGTATCTTGGGATGGCAGTGCTACCTTTTTGGATAAGCGTGTCAACGCTTTTTCTACCCTTGGGGAGGATTTCCACCGTATCCTGTCCTTAGTCGGGGAAGGATACGCCATAAGAATCCTTTTGGGAATCTGCAGTTTCTTGTCTGGAGATTCCCAAGCCTTTTCAAATAACTCGTTTAGCTCATGAGAAGGGGTAAAGGTTACCTCAGGTTTCTTTTCCTTATACATGTGTACCCTCGTGTCAAGGACAGGGGGTTCCTCTGTGATATGCAAAACATCCTTTATTGCAATAATCATATATTGAATACTTTTAGCCAATTTTGACTGTAACTTTGCATCATCGTTGTCACGATCCGGGTATCTGGACGCCATTTCTTACCTATCAGATGCCTCCTAAGGCTGGCTCAGCGCTCCAGGACCGGATCCCATCTGTTATCCTGATGTGCACATTCCCGCATCCTCTCCTGTCTCTCTGGACGCAGTCACAGTAACGCCTTATACATCTGGCATGGCGTCTCCCGCGGCCTCCGCCGCCGTCCCTGAGCTTCTGCATTCAGAGTGGCGATTACGTCAGCCGCGGCCTCCGCTGTGTCCGCGTGGTCGGATGTGCATATGTCAGCCTGGCGTCTCCTGTCTCCGGTGGCCGGCGCCGCCATTACTGTTTTCCAGACCACATGGATTACAATCCAAACTTCCCTCCAAGTGTCTGCATGGGCGCAGCCATCTTGGATTCTGTCAGCTGATCATTCCTACCAATCCGTTGTCAGTATTATTAATTTGCATAATTGCCTAGCCAATGCCTTCCTTGCTGCAGGTATAAATAGGTTGTGCCTGAGCAAGGAAGGCGTCAGTGCTTTGGTTGTCAAACCTAGTTCCAGTTTGTCTCTCTTCTGTGAATGTCTTCCAGGTTCCAGCTCCTGTCTCCAGACTTCTGCTATAGAGACCCGCACCAGCATTCCATCTGCGGTGTAGCCTGACTCTCCGATCCATTCTGGACTCACCTGTTTCCAGCTACAACATCACCTGCTTCCAGCTCAGCTTCCAGCAGTGTACAGCTTCTCTTAAAGGGCCGGTGTCCTTTCTGCAGTTTACCACTCTCCACCGGTATTATTATTTCTCCGCTCTCAAATTCTACATTTCATCTATATTGCATCGCTCTCAAGCTTTATTTATTATTTAACTGGTTCCAGCCAGTATCCACTCCGTGCCAACACCTGTCTGGTTCTAACCAGTACCCACAGCAGCATTTTATCTACAGCAGTCCAGCTTTCCCTGGAACACCAGCTGGTACGACCCTGGGCTTTCCTCATTGCTACAGTTGAGCCTGGTAAGGACTTTCCAACTTGCAGATAATAAGAACTGTCTCATACCACCAGAGCTCTGTGGCCCCTGCCACCCTGTAGTACCCAGAAACTGTATTATTATTTCTCTGCTGATTTTTATGTTACTTTTTACTGCTACTGTGATGCATGGAGTTTGTCATAAATAAATATCATTGACTTTTACTCAAGTTGTCGTGGTCACGCCTTCGGGCGGTTTCTCTTCATGTTACTTACATGTCCAGGGGTCTGATACAACCTCCCAGGTTCCGGTACATCTCAGCCCCTACAACTGAGGCTGCCTTCCGTCAGCTCAGGCCCTCAGTTGTGACAATCGTGACACTGGAGTCAGAATCCGTGTCGGTATTAGTGTCTACTATTTGGGATAGTGGGCGCTTTTGAGACCCCGAGGGTCCCTGCGACATAGGGGCGGGCAGGGCCTGACTCTCTGCATAATTCCTGGACTCAGCTTTGTCCAACCTTTTGTGCAATAAATTCACATTAGCACTTAAAACATTCCACATATCCACCCAGTCAGGTGTCGGTGTTGCTGACGGAGACACCACATTCATTTGCTCCACCTCCTCGCTAGGAAAGCCTTCTACCTCAGACATGCCGACACACGCGTACCGACACACCACACACTCAGGGAAACCTGTTATCTGAAGACAGTTCCCCCACAAGGCCCTTTGGAGAGACAGAGAGAGAGTATGCCAGCACACACCCATCGCCAATGACCCAGGAAAAAACACAATATGTTTACCCAGATAGCGCTGTTTTATCTATTTTGCACCAAATTATGTGCCCCCCCCCCCTTCTTAAAAACCCTCTTTCACCGTGGTAAGCAGGGGAGAGTCCGGGGAGCTTCCTCTCAGCAGTGTGCTGTGGAAAAAAATGGCGCTGGTGAGTGCTGAGGAACAAGCTCCGCCCCCTCAGCGGCGGGCTTCAGTCCCGCTGAAAATTTGCAAAAACTGGCGGGGGTCTCATATACACAGTGCAGAGCCTGTATAACACTATTTTAGCCAGATTTGGAGGTCCTTATTGCTGCCCGCCCTGGGCAGCAATAAGGACCTCCAAATCTGGCTAAAATAGTGTTATACAGGCTCTGCACTGTATATATGAGACCCTCCTGCGCCCTGCACCCTTACAGTGACTGCTGTGTGGGAGCAATGGCGCACAGCGTTACCTCTATGAAGATCTGAAGTCTTCTGCCGCCTCGGAAGTCTTCTTTCTTCACATACTCACCCGGCTTCTATCTTCCGGCTCTGCGAGGAGGACGGCGGCGCGGCTCTGGGACGAACGGCGAGGGTGAGACCCGCGTTCCATTCCCGCTGGAGCTAATGGTGTCCAGTAGCCTAAGAAACAGAGCCTAACATTAAAGTAGGTCTGTTTCTCTCCCCTCAGTCCCTCGATGCAGGGAGTCTGTTGCCAGCAGGCTCCCTGAAAATAAAAAACCTAACAAAATTCTTTCTTTTCAGGAAACTCAGGAGAGCTCCCTGTAATGCACCCAGTCTCCTCTGGGCACAGTGATAAACTGAGGTCTGGAGGAGGGGCATAGAGGGAGGAGCCAGTGCACACCCATACCTAAAGTTCTTTCTTAGTGCCCATGTCTCCTGCGGAGCCCGTCTATCCCCCATGGTCCTTTACGGAGTCCCCAGCATCCTCTAGGACGTAAGAGAAATACACCTTATACACGACAGAGAGCCCCTTATACACAATACGCCTGGTAGAGCCCCTTTTACACACTGCTCCAGGTAGCCAATTATACACACTGCACCAGGTAGAACCTATTATACACAGGTTGCCCCTTATACACATTGCACCAGGTTTTCCATTATACACATTGCACCAGGTAGCCTCATATACACATTGCACCAGGTAGCCCATTATACTCACTGCACAAGGTAGAGACTATTATACACATCTAGCCCGTTACATACATTGCACCAGGTAGCCCATTAGACACATTGCACCAGGTTTCCCATTATATACATTGCACCAGGTTTCCAATTATATACATTGCACCAGGTTTCCCATTATATACATTGCACCAGGTTTCCCATTATATACATTGCACCAGGTTTCCCATTATATACATTGCACCAGGTTTCCAATTATATACATTCCACCAGGTTTCCCATTATATACATTGCACCAGGTTTCCAATTATATACATTGCACCAGGTTTCCCATTATATACATTGCACCAGGTTTCCCATTATATACATTGCACCAGGTAGCCCATTATACACATTGCACCAGGTAGCCCATTATACACATTGCACCAGGTAGAGCCTATTATACACAGGTAGCCCCTTATACACATTGCACCAGGTAGAGCCTATTATACACAGGTAGCCCCTTATACACATTGCACCAGGTAGAGCCTATTATACACAGGTAGCCCCTTATACACATTGCACCAGGTAGCCCATTAGACAAATTGCACCAGCTAGCCATCACTCACCATCCGGCACTTGTGGTTCCCTGGATCTATGTTCTTCTCATACTTCTACTCAGAGTGAAACTGAGGGGGATTGAGTAGTGGCAGGAGACAGCCAGCAGGAAGCCGCCAGGAGAGGGGGGCGGCTGACAGGAGGAAGCGGTGGGGTGTGAGCAGCGTGAAGTGACCAAGACGGGAAGCGGCCCCACAGCAGCAGGAAGCGGTGGGGGGCATTGCGATGCAGGCAGCAGACGGGTGCTGATGGTGTGACTGCGGCCTCAGACTGCAGCGCCCCGGGCCGCCCGTCCTGCTAGCCAGCATCTAAAGCTGGATGAAGCAGCGACTCTCCCCGCAGCCAACACTCCAATGCCGCCAACAAAGCCCCTCCCAGTGCACATAGGGGGTGATTCAGACCTGATCGCAGGCAGGCTATTTTTTGCACTGCAGCGATCAGGTAGTCGCTGCCTACAGTGGAGGGGGTAAACACTGTGCAGAGGTACGAATGCTTGTGCAGAGAGCTGCACAAACTAAAGCTCAGGACTTACTCAGCCATTGCGATGATCCTGGACAGAGCTGACGTCAGGAGCCCTCCCTGGAAATGGCCGGGCACGCCTGCATTTTCCTGGACACTCCCTGAAAACGGTGAGTTGTCACCCACGAACGCCTTCTTCCTGTCAATCTTCTTGCAATATCGCTTTCTTTGTAGAATCCGTCGCTGTCCGGTGACCCCTATCGCTGGCCTGCGACGCGCCTGCGCATTGCGGACCGCATGCATGCGCTGATCAGACCCGATCGCGCAGCTGCAAAAAAATAAGAATTTACTCACCAGTAATTCTATTTCTCGTAGTCCGTAGTGGATGCTGGGGACTCCGTCAGGACCATGGGGAATAGCGGCTCCGCAGGAGACAGGGCACAAAATTTAAAAGTTTGACCACTAGGTGGTGTGTACTGGCTCCTCCCCCTATAACCCTCCTCCAAGCCTCAGTTAGGATACTGTGCCCGGACGAGCGTACACAATAAGGAAGGATTTTGAATCCCGGGTAAGACTCATACCAGCCACACCAATCACACCGTACAACTTGTGATCTGAACCCAGTTAACAGTATGATAACGTAGGAGCCTCTGAAAAGATGGCTCACAACAATAAACAACCCGATTTTTTTGTAACAATAACTATGTACAAGTATTGCAGACAATCCGCACTTGGGATGGGCGCCCAGCATCCACTACGGACTACGAGAAATAGAATTACCGGTGAGTAAATTCTTATTTTCTCTGACGTCCTAGTGGATGCTGGGGACTCCGTCAGGACCATGGGGATTATACCAAAGCTCCCAAACGGGCGGGAGAGTGCGGATGACTCTGCAGCACCGAATGAGAGAACTCCAGGTCCTCCTTAGCCAGGGTATCAAATTTGTAGAATTTTACAAACGTGTTCTCCCCTGACCACGTAGCTGCTCGGCAGAGTTGTAATGCCGAGACCCCTCGGGCAGCCGGCCAAGATGAGCCCACCTTCCTTGTGGAGTGGGCCTTGACAGATTTAGGCTGTGGCAGGCCTGCCACAGAATGTGCCTGTTGAATTGTGCTACAAATCCAACGAGCAATCGTCTGCTTAGAAGCAGGAGCACCCAGCTTGTTGGGTGCATACAGTATAAACAGCGAGTCAGATTTTCTGACTCCAGCCGTCCTTGAAATATATATTTTCAATGCTCTGACAACGTCCAGCAACTTGGAATCCTCCAAATCGCTAGTAGCCGCAGGCACCTGTCACGATCCGGGTATCTGGACGCCATTTCTTACCCATCAGATGCCTCCTAAGGCTGGCTCAGCGCTCCAGGACCGGATCCCATCTGTTATCCTCTCCTGTCACTCTGGGACGCTGTCACAGTAAACGCCATATTACACCTGGCATGGCGTCTCCCGCGGCCTCCGCCGCCGTCCCTGAACTTCTGCATGCAGAGTGTCTGAGTGGCGATTACGTCAGCCGCGGCCTCCGCTGTGTCCGCGTGGTTGGATGTGCATCTGTCAGCCTGGCGCCTCCTGTCTCCGGTGGCCGGCGCCGCCATTACTGTTTTCATTACCACATGGATTACAAACCAAACTTCCCTCCAAGTGTCTGCATGGGCGCAGCCATCTTGGATTCTGTCAGCTGATCATTTCCACCAATCTGTTCTCAGTATTGATAATCTGCATAATTGCCTAGCCAATCCCTTCCTTGCTGCAGGTATAAATACACTGTGCCTGAGCAAGGAAGGCGTCAGTGCTTTGGTTGTCAAACCTAGTTCCTGTTTGTCTCTCTCCTGTGATTGTCTTCCAGGTTCCAGCTCCTGTCTCAAGACTTCCACCATAGAGACCCGCACCAGCATTCCACCTGCGGTGTAGCCTGACTCTCCAATCCATTGTGGATTCATCTGTTTCCAGCTACAACATTACCTGCTTCCAGCTCAGCTTCCAGCAGAGTACAGCTTCCCTTAAAGGGCCGGTGTCCTTTCTACACTTTACCACTCTCCACCGGTATTATTATTTCTCCGCTCTCAAGTTCTACATTTCAGTTCATATTTCATCGCTCCCAAGTTCATTTATTATTTAACCGGTTCCAGCCAGTATCCACTCCGTGCTAACAACAGTCTGGTTCCAGCCAGTATCCACAGCAGCTGTTTTATCTTCAGCAACCCAGCTTTTCCTGGAACACCAGCTGGCACAATCCTGGGTTATCTCCATTGCTACAGTCGGGCCTGGTAAGGACTTTCCATCTAGAAGATCATAAGAACTATCTCACACTACCAGTGCCCTGTGGCTCCTGCCATCCTGTAGTACCCAGGAACTGTATTTATTCTTTGCTGACTTTTACGTTTTCTTTTACTGCTGCTGTGTTGCGGAGTTGTCATAATAAACATCATTGACTTTTATCCAAGTTGTCGTGGTCACGCCTTCGGGCAGTTATTATTCATGTTACTTACATGTCCAGGGGTCTGATACAACCTCCCAGGTTCCGGTACATCTCAGCCCCTACAACTGAGGCTGCCTCCCGTCAGCTCAGGCCCTCAGTTGTGACAGTAAGCACTGACCTAATGAATCCAGCCGGAGACCAGGATCAAGCGGCCAGGCCGATGCAAGAACTGGCAGCCCGACTAGAACATCAGGAGGCTGCACAGGGCCACATCATCCGCTGTCTCCAGGATCTCTCTACTCGGCTGGATGGGATTCAGACAACTCTCCGTGGATCAGGCGCGTCTAGTGCGTCAACCACAGTGACTCCAGCTATAACCCCACCCACCTTACCCATTTCTGCTCCACGTCTTCATCTTCCAACGCCAGCAAAATTTGACGGATCTCCAAGATTCTGCAGGGGATTTCTCAACCAGTGTGAGATTCAGTTTGAGCTACAACCTGGCAATTTTCCCAGTGACCGTACAAAAATTGCCTACATTATTTCTCTTCTCAGTGGCTCAGCCCTTGATTGGGCATCACCGTTATGGGAGAGGTCCGACACCCTGCTATCTTCCTACACTGCCTTCGTGTCAACATTCAGGCGCATCTTCGACGAGCCAGGCCGGGTAACCTCAGCTTCATCCGAGATTCTCCGTTTACGCCAGGGGTCACGTACTGTAGGACAATATCTGATACAGTTCCAGATCCTGGCATCCGAACTGGCATGGAACGACGAGGCCCTGTATGCTGCATTCTGGCATGGCTTATCTGAGCGTATTAAAGATGAGTTAGCTACCAGAGACTTACCTTCTAAGTTAGATGAGCTAATCTCACTCTGCACGAAAGTTGATTTACGTTTCAGAGAGAGAGCAACTGAGCGTGGAAGATCATCTGCTCCAAAATCTTCTGCTCCTCCTCCTCGTCAACTGTCACCATCTAAAGATGAGCCCATGCAACTTGGCCATTCCCGTTTAACTCCTGCTGAGCGCCGAAGACGTCTCTCCGAGTTTCTCTGTCTCTATTGTGCAGCTCCGTCTCACACCATTAATGCCTGTCCCAAACGTCCGGGAAACTCCAAATCCTAGCTCGCCAAGGAGAGGGCCGGCTAGGAGTAATGATCTCCTCTCCATCTCCTCAAGATTGTAATCTCCCAGTCTCGCTTCAAGTTGCTCAACGTTATCGGAACGTCATTGCCCTCCTTGATTCCGGAGCAGCTGGGAACTTTATTACCGAAGCCTATGTTAAACGGTGGTCCCTACCCACCGAGAGACTTCCTTCGTCCATTTCTTTAACTGCCGTGGATGGCAGCAAAATTTTTGATGCAGTTATTTCTTTAAGGACTCTACCAGTTCGTCTGAGAGTGGGAGTTCTTCATTCCGAACTTATTTCTTTTTTAGTGATTCCAAGAGCCACCCATCCTGTGGTCCTGGGCCTTCCATGGCTCCGTCTTCACAATCCTACAATTGATTGGACGACTACGCAAATCCTGGCATGGGGTTCCTCCTGTGCTGAGACATGTTTGTTTAAAGTATTGCCTGTCTGTTCTTCCTCCCCCAGGTCATCTGATGTTCCACCTCCTCCATATCAAGATTTCACGGATGTGTTCAGTAAAGCTTCTGCTGATATCCTTCCTCCTCATAGAGAATGGGACTGTCCGATTGATCTCATTCCAGGGAAGGTTCCACCTCGAGGCCGAACTTATCCGTTGTCTCTGCCTGAGACGCATTCTATGGAGGAATATATTAAAGAGAACCTAGCAAAGGGGTTCATTCGACCTTCTTCTTCTCCAGCCGGCGCAGGCTTCTTTTTTGTAAAAAAGAAAGATGGTGGTCTGCGGCCGTGCATCGACTACAGAGGTTTGAACGACATTACCATCAAGAACCGTTATCCTTTACCCCTGATTACTGAGCTCTTTGACAGAGTTAGCGAAGCTACCATCTTTACAAAGCTGGACTTGCGAGGTGCATACAATCTCATCCGGATCCGTGAGGGTGACGAGTGGAAGACCGCCTTTAACACCCGTGACGGACATTATGAGTACCTCGTCATGCCCTTCGGATTGAGCAATGCTCCAGCTGTCTTCCAGCATTTTGTCAATGAGATCTTCAGAGACATTCTATACCGTCATGTCGTGGTCTATCTAGACGATATCCTCATTTTTGCCAACGATTTAGAGGAACATCGTTTTTGGGTTAAAGAGGTTCTGTCCCGTCTCCGTGTCAATCATCTCTATTGCAAATTAGAAAAATGCGTCTTTGAAGTCAAGTCCATTCCGTTTCTAGGGTACATTGTGTCCGGTTCCGGACTAGAGATGGATCCTGAGAAACTACAAGCAATCCAAAATTGGCCGGTACCCTTAACCCTCAAAGGGGTCCAGAGGTTCTTAGGGTTCGCCAACTATTACCGAAAGTTTATACGAGACTTTTCCACCATTGTGGCGCCTATTACTGCTTTCACTAAGAAGGGTGCTAACCCGTCCAAGTGGTCTGAAGAAGCCATGCAAGCATTTCATCTTTTAAAACAAAGGTTCATCTCTGCGCCTGTTCTGAAACAGCCTGACATCGATTCTCCTTTCATCTTAGAGGTGGATGCCTCCTCCGTTGGAGTAGGAGCGGTGTTATCTCAGAGGGCTAAAGATGGCCATTTACACCCTTGCAGTTTCTTCTCCCGGAAGTTCTCCCCAGCTGAGCGCAACTATGCCATTGGCGACCAGGAGTTGCTAGCCATCAAGCTCGCTCTAGAAGAGTGGAGGTATCTGTTGGAGGGAGCTTCTCATTCAATCACCATACTTACAGACCACAAGAACCTTTTATACCTGAAGGGCGCACAATGTCTCAACCCTCGTCAGGCCAGATGGGCACTTTTCTTTTCCAGGTTCGACTTTAAACTCCAGTTCTGTCCGGGCTCTCAGAATTGCAAGGCCGATGCCCTTTCCCGCTCATGGGAGCAAGAAAATGAGTCAGAGTCTTCAGACAAGCATCCTATTATAAATCCGTTGGCATTCTCCACGGTAGGGATGGACTCTACGCCCCCATCAGGGAAAAGTTTTGTGAAGCCGATGCTAAGGAAGAAGCTCATGCATTGGGCCCATGCTTCCCGTTTTGCCGGACATACAGGTATCCAAAAAACCCTGGAGTTTATCTCTAGGTCCTATTGGTGGCCAACTCTGAAAAAGGACGTCTTGGAGTTTATTGCATCTTGCCCAAAGTGTGCCCAACATAAAGTATCCCGCCAGTCACCTGCGGGGCAACTGGTTCCACTATCCGTTCCCCGTCGACCATGGACCCACTTGTCGATGGATTTCATTACAGACTTACCCATGTGCAACAAGTTCAATACCATCTGGGTGGTAGTTGACCCGGTTCACCAAGATGGCACACTTCATTCCTCTCACCGGTCTTCCGTCAGCTTCCAAGTTGGCTCAAGTATTCATACAAGAGATCTTCCGACTCCACGGTCTTCCTGAAGAAATTATCTCAGATCGAGGAGTTCAATTCACAGCCAAATTCTGGCGAAGTTTATGTCAAGTCCTCCAAGTCAAGCTAAAGTTTTCCACGGCTTACCATCCTCAGACCAATGGTCAAACCGAGAGGGTGAATCAGGACTTGGAGGCCTTCCTCCGCATCTATGTGTCCTCCTCTCAAGATGACTGGGTTCAATTACTTCCCTGGGCCGAGTTCTGTCATAACAACCAGTATCATTCTTCATCTGCTTCAACACCATTCTTCACTAACTTTGGATTCCACCCTAAAGTCCCTGAGTTCCAACCGCTTCCAGCAACTTCTGTTCCCGCAGTGGATATCACCTTGCATCAGTTTGCCAATATCTGGAAGAGCGTACGATCAGCTCTGCTCAAGACATCGTTCAGGTACAAGAAGTTTGCGGATAAGAAGCGTCGAGCAGTTCCTGCTCTCAAGGTGGGTGATCGGGTATGGTTATCCACGAAGAATTTGAGGTTAAGAGTTCCAAGTATGAAGTTTGCACCTCGCTATATCGGTCCTCTCAAGATTGAACAAGTCATCAATCCTGTTGCTTACAGACTCCAGTTGCCTCCCTTCTTAAAAATACCCAGGACATTCCATGTTTCCCTGTTGAAACCGCTGATCTTGAATCGGTTTCATTCCTCACTTCCTCCAACTCCGAAAGTCCAAACTCAACGAGGCGTTGAGTATGAAGTGGCCAAGATCCTGGACTCACGTCACCGTTACGGTCAACTACAATATCTTATTGACTGGAAGGGTTATGGTCCTGAGGAACGTTCATGGACCAATGCTTCTGATGTCCATGCTCCTGCCTTGGTCCGGAGATTCCATTCCAAGTTTCCTCAAAAGCCAAAGAAGTGTCCTGGGGCCACTCCTAAAGGGGGGGGTGCTGTCACGATCCGGGTATCTGGACGCCATTTCTTACCCATCAGATGCCTCCTAAGGCTGGCTCAGCGCTCCAGGACCGGATCCCATCTGTTATCCTCTCCTGTCACTCTGGGACGCTGTCACAGTAAACGCCATATTACACCTGGCATGGCGTCTCCCGCGGCCTCCGCCGCCGTCCCTGAACTTCTGCATGCAGAGTGTCTGAGTGGCGATTACGTCAGCCGCGGCCTCCGCTGTGTCCGCGTGGTTGGATGTGCATCTGTCAGCCTGGCGCCTCCTGTCTCCGGTGGCCGGCGCCGCCATTACTGTTTTCATTACCACATGGATTACAAACCAAACTTCCCTCCAAGTGTCTGCATGGGCGCAGCCATCTTGGATTCTGTCAGCTGATCATTTCCACCAATCTGTTCTCAGTATTGATAATCTGCATAATTGCCTAGCCAATCCCTTCCTTGCTGCAGGTATAAATACACTGTGCCTGAGCAAGGAAGGCGTCAGTGCTTTGGTTGTCAAACCTAGTTCCTGTTTGTCTCTCTCCTGTGATTGTCTTCCAGGTTCCAGCTCCTGTCTCAAGACTTCCACCATAGAGACCCGCACCAGCATTCCACCTGCGGTGTAGCCTGACTCTCCAATCCATTGTGGATTCATCTGTTTCCAGCTACAACATTACCTGCTTCCAGCTCAGCTTCCAGCAGAGTACAGCTTCCCTTAAAGGGCCGGTGTCCTTTCTACACTTTACCACTCTCCACCGGTATTATTATTTCTCCGCTCTCAAGTTCTACATTTCAGTTCATATTTCATCGCTCCCAAGTTCATTTATTATTTAACCGGTTCCAGCCAGTATCCACTCCGTGCTAACAACAGTCTGGTTCCAGCCAGTATCCACAGCAGCTGTTTTATCTTCAGCAACCCAGCTTTTCCTGGAACACCAGCTGGCACAATCCTGGGTTATCTCCATTGCTACAGTCGGGCCTGGTAAGGACTTTCCATCTAGAAGATCATAAGAACTATCTCACACTACCAGTGCCCTGTGGCTCCTGCCATCCTGTAGTACCCAGGAACTGTATTTATTCTTTGCTGACTTTTACGTTTTCTTTTACTGCTGCTGTGTTGCGGAGTTGTCATAATAAACATCATTGACTTTTATCCAAGTTGTCGTGGTCACGCCTTCGGGCAGTTATTATTCATGTTACTTACATGTCCAGGGGTCTGATACAACCTCCCAGGTTCCGGTACATCTCAGCCCCTACAACTGAGGCTGCCTCCCGTCAGCTCAGGCCCTCAGTTGTGACAGCACCACAATAGGCTGGTTCAGGTGAAACGCTGATACCACCTTAGGCAGAAAATGAGGACACGTCCTCAATTCTGCCCTGTCCGAATGGAAAATCAGATATGGGCTTTTATACGATAAAGCCGCCAATTCCGACACTCTCCTGGCTGAAGCCAGGGCCAGTAGCACGGTTACTTTCCATGTAAGATATTTCAAATCTACCGATTTGAGTGGTTCAAACCAATGGGATTTGTTTGGACCCTAATTTGAGGCCCATAGATAATCCTGTTTGCAGGAAATGTAGGAATCGACCCAGTTGAAATTCCTCTGTCGGGGCCTTCCTGGCCTCACACCATGCAACATATTTTCTCCAAATGCGGTGATAATGTTGTGCAGTCACCTCCTTCCTGGCTTTGACCAGGGTAGGGATGACCTCTTCCGGAATGCTTTTTTCCCTTAGGATCCGGCGTTCAACCGCCATGCCGTCAAACGCAGCCGCGGTAAGTCTTGGAATAGACACGGTCCCTGCTGAAGCAGATCCCTTCTTAGAGGTAGAGGCCACGGATCTTCCGTGAGCATCTCCTGAAGTTCCGGGTACCAAGTCCTTCTTGGCCAGTCCGGAGCCACTAGTATCGTTCTTACTCCCCTTTGCCGTATAATT
Source organism: Pseudophryne corroboree (assembly GCF_028390025.1). Taxonomy (NCBI): domain Eukaryota; kingdom Metazoa; phylum Chordata; class Amphibia; order Anura; family Myobatrachidae; genus Pseudophryne; species Pseudophryne corroboree. The sequence goes on from NC_086448.1 coordinate 88,491,713, forward strand.
CTCAGTACCTTGGGTATGAGAGGCAGAGGAGGGAACACATACACTGACTGGTACACCCATGGTGTTACCAGAGCGTCCACAGCTATTGCCTGAGGGTCTCTTGACCTGGCGCAATACCTGTCCAGTTTTTTGTTGAGGCGGGACGCCATCATGTCCACCATTGGTCTTTCCCAATGGACTACAATCATGTGGAAGACTTCTGGATGAAGTCCCCACTCTCCCGGGTGAAGATCGTGTCTGCTGAGGAAGTCTGCTTCCCAGTTGTCCACTCCCGGGATGAACACTGCTGACAGTGCTATCACATGATTTTCCGCCCAGCGAAGAATCCTTGCAGCTTCTGCCATTGCCCTCCTGCTTCTTGTGCCGCCCTGTCTGTTTACGTGGGCGACTGCCGTGATGTTGTCCGACTGGATCAACACCGGCTGACCCTGAAGCAGAGGTTTTGCCAGGCTTAGAGCATTGTAGATTGCTCTTAGTTCCAGTATATTTATGTGAAGAGACGTTTCCAGGCTTGACCACACGCCCTGGAAGTTTCTTCCTTGTGTGACCGCTCCCCAGCCTCTCAGGCTGGCATCCGTGGTCACTAGGACCCAGTTCTGTATGCCGAATCTGCGGCCCTCTAACAGATGAGCACTCTGCAACCACCATAGCAGAGAGACCCTTGTCCTTGTCGACAATTTTATCCGCTGATGCATCTGCAGATGCGATCCGGACCATTTGTCTAGCAGATCCCACTGAAAAATTCGTGCATGGAATCTGCCGAATGGAATCGCTTTGTAAGAAGCCACCATTTTTCCCAGGACTCTTGTGCATTGATGCACAGACACTGTCCCTGGTTTTAGGAGGTTCCTGACGAGTTCGGATAACTCCCTGGCTTTCTCCTCCGGAAGAAATACCTTTTTCTGAACAGTGTCCAGAATCATCCCTAGGAACAGCAGACGTGTCGTCGGGATCAGTTGGGATTTTGGAAAATTCAGAATCCACCCGTGCTGTTGGAGCACTACTTGAGTTAGTGCTACTCCGACCTCCAGCTGTTCTCTGGATCTTGCCCTTATCAGGAGATCGTCCAAGTAAGGGATAATTAAGACGCCTTCTCTTCGAAGAAGGATCATCATTTCGGCCATTACCTTGGTAAAGACCCTGGGTGCCGTGGACAATCCAAACGGCAGCGTCTGAAACTGATAATGACAGTTTTGTACCACGAACCTGAGGTACCCTTGGTGTGAAGGGCAAATTGGGACATGAAGGTAAGCATCCTTGATGTCCAAGGACACCATAAAATCCCCTTCTTCCAGATTCGCTATCACTGCTCTGAGTGACTCCATCTTGAACTTGAATTTTTGTATGTACAGGTTCAGAGATTTCAGATTTAGAATAGGTCTTACCGAGCCGTCCGGCTTCGGTACCACAAATAGCGTGGAGTAATACCCCTTTCCCTGTTGTAGAAGGGGTACCTTGATTATCACCTGCTGAGAATACAGCTTGTGAATGGCTTCCAATACCGTCGCCCTGTCTGAGGGAGACGTTGGCAAAGCAGATTTTAGGAACCGGCGAGGGGGAGACTTCTCGAATTCCAACCTGTAACCCTGAGATACTACCTGCAGGATCCAGGGGTCCACCTGCGAGTGAGCCCACTGTGCGCTGAAATTCTTGAGGCGACCCCCCACCGCCCCTGAGTCCGCTTGTAAGGTCCCAGCGTCATGCTGAGGCCTTTGCAGAAGCCGGGGAGGACTTCTGCTCCTGGGAAGGGGCTGCTTGCTGCAGTCTCTTACCCTTTCCTTTGCCTCGGGGCAAATATGAATGTCCTTTTGCTCGCTTGTTCTTATAGGAACGAATGGACTGCGGCTGAAAAGACTGCGTCTTTTTCTGCTGGGAGGGGACTTGAGGTAAAAAGGTGGACTTCCCGGCTGTTGCCGTGGCTACCAAATCCGATAGACCGACCCCAAATAATTCCTCCCCTTTATACGGAAATACTTCCCTATGCCGTTTGGAATCCGCATCGCCTGACCACTGTCGTGTCCATAGACTTCTTCTTGGACATCGCACTTACTCTTGATGCCAGAGTGCAGATATCCCTCTGTGCATCTCGCATATAAAGGAATGCATCCTTTAATTGCTCTATAGTCAATAAAATACTGTCCCTATCCAGGGTATCAATATTTTCAGTCAGGGAATCCGACCAAGCCACCCCAGCACTGCACATCCAGGCTGAGGCGATTGCTGGTCGCAGTATAACACCAGTATGTGTGTATATACTTTTTAGAGTATTTTCCAGCCTCCTATCAGCTGGATCCTTGAGGGCGGCCGTATCAGGAGACGGTAACGCCACTTGTTTGGATAAACGTGTGAGCGCCTTGTCCACCCTAGGGGGTGTTTCCCAGCGCGCCCTAACCTCTGGCGGGAAAGGGTATAACGCCAATAACTTCTTTGAAATTAGCAGTTTTTTATAAGGGGTAACCCACGCTTCATCACAAACGTCATTCAATTCCTCTGATTCAGGAAAAACTACAGGTAGTTTTTTCAGACCCCACATAATACCCCTTTTTGTGGTACTTGCAGTATCAGAGATATGCAAAGCCTCCTTCATTGCCGTGATCATATAACGTGTGGCCCTACTGGAAAATACGTTCGTTTCTTCACCGTCGACACTAGATTCGGTGTCCGTGTCTGGGTCTGTGTCGACCGACTGAGGCAAAGGGCGTTTTACAGCCCCTGACGGTGTTTGAGACGCCTGTACAGGTACTAACTGGTTTGCCGGTCGTCTCATGTCGTCAACCGACTTTTGCAGCGTGCTGACATTATCACGTAATTCCATAAACAAAGCCATCCATTCCGGTGTCGACTACCTAGGGGGTGACATCACCATTACCGGCAATTGCTCCGCCTCCACACCAACATCGTCCTCATACATGTCGACACACACGTACCGACACACAGCAGACACACAGGGAATGCTCTGATAGAAGACAGGACCCCACTAGCCCTTTGGGGAGACAGAGGGAGAGTTTGCCAGCACACACCAAAGCGCTATAATTATATAGGAACAACCTTATATAAGTGTTGTTTCCTTATAGCTGCTTAAATATATATAATATCGCCAAAAAATGCCCCCCCCCTCTCTGTTTTTTACCCTGTTTCTGTAGTGCAGTGCAGGGGAGAGCCTGGGAGCCTTCCTAGCAGCGGAGCTGTGTAGGAAAATGGCGCTGTGTGCTGAGGAGATAGGCCCCGCCCCCTATTCCGGCGGGCTCTTCTCACGGTTTTTCTGAGACCTGGCAGGGGTGAAATACATCCATATAGCCTCATGGACTATATGTGATGTATTCTTTTTAGCCAGAAAGGTATTAACATTGCTGCCCAGGGCGCCCCCCCCAGCGCCCTGCACCCTCAGTGACCGCCGGTGTGAAGTGTGCCTGAGCGCAATGGCGCACAGCTGCAGTGCTGTGCGCTACCTCATGAAGACTGAAAAGCCTTCAGCCGCCGGTTTCTGGACCTCTTCTTACTTCGGCATCTGCAAGGGGGTCGGCGGCGCGGCTCCGGTGACCCATCCAGGCTGTACCTGTGATCGTCCCTCTGGAGCTAGTGTCCAGTAGCCTAAGAAGCAAATCCATCCTGCACGCAGGTGAGTTCACTTCTTCTCCCCTAGGTCCCTCGTTGCAGTGAGCCTGTTGCCAGCAGGACTCACTGAAAATAATAAAACTATCAAAACTTTTACTCTAAGCAGCTCTTTATGAGAGCCACCTAGATTGCACCCTGCTCGGACGGGCACAAAAACCTAACTGAGGCTTGGAGGAGGGTCATAGGGGGAGGAGCCAGTACACACCACCTAGTGGTCAAACTTTTAAATTTTGTGCCCTGTCTCCTGCGGAGCCGCTATTCCCCATGGTCCTGACGGAGTCCCCAGCATCCACTAGGACGTCAGAGAAAAGCCAGCGTGCGATCGGGTCTGAATGACCCCCATAGTGCAGCCAAATGCATAAGGACCGAGCGTCCACAGATGTGAGTAACCCAGTGTGTGCATGCAACTAACCCCAGCAATATGCCCATGTCACCACACACACACAAAGTATGCTCCCCCATACACACACACACAGCCTGTTTCCCCAGCCCCCCCTCCACACACACAAATACACATACGCAGCCTGTTTCCCCCAGCCCCCCCCCTTTCACACACACAAATACACACACCCAGCATGTCCCTCCCAACACACATACCGTGTTCCCTACAGCCCTCCCACACTCCCCCGTTTACCCCAGAGGCCCAGACAGACAGTCATTGAACCTTCGGGACACAGCAGGAGTAGACAGACTGACCAGTCGGGGGCGTGGCCTAATCACGGACCCGTGATCACGCCCCCTTTAATGAAAAAAAAAAAAAAAACCTACCATTAACTTAAGCAAGCACCTCTAGCTGGCCCGGCAGACGGCTCACAGCAGGGACCGTAGAAGCGGTTGTCACACTGCATCCCGACAGGCAAGCCAACCACTAGCTGCTGCCGTTCTGCATGGTGGTGGAGAGCAGGGCCCACTGGAGATGCGCTTGTGGCATATCTCACAGTGTGACATCACGGCGCAGGGGAGGAGAGAAATCTAGTTTTGTCGCAGGAAGGGTTTCTTCTGACTGAGACTGTCTGGTGCTACTGGCTGTAACATTGTTTTCCTGTTTTCAGCAGCAGGCGATCCTGAGGGGCCTATTTTGATGGGGGAGGCCTGGAGCTGCAGCTCCATCCGCCCCATTGTTAATCCGGCCCTGTATATATATATATATATAAGCAGCCATTCCATTCCATACAGCGGCACTCGGAGTCTGGTTTAAAAGGTGCAATAAAGTGCTTTTAATCGGTCATGGTAACAATTTGCAATCCAACGTTTCGGGGTGTATCCCACCCCTTTGTCAAGGTGAGCAAACGAAAAGTGAAATCAAACAAAAAGTGACATACCATTATATGTGTAGGAGACCCGTCGGCGGGAAGCTGTGTGCAGGTGAAAGCTCTGGTTTCTGTCCAGCTAATGTGACGTGTATGTGTGGAGACTGGGATCACGTGATCACGTTGTCCGGCGTACCATCCTGGCGTTGCCATGGTTGCCTCCAGTAAACGGAAGTCTCACTGCTTTCTCGTCGTGGCCATGGCAACCAAAGCCGTCCGTGCGGTCGCGTCTTCAGCGAGATCACTGTCCCCTGCTGTGTATGGTGCAGTGCTGGAAACAAAGGCAAAATTAAAGTGATATAAACACTAAAGTGATACTAAACTTATGCACCACTACGGGTACCTGGTCCATTAGCCTCTATAGTGTACAAGTATAAATCTGTGAAAAAAATCCTTACTATAAAATGATACATACACTGCAGTGTGAGATGATGTCGTGAAACAGACACAGAGAAAGTGTATCATTCTTAATGTGCTAATTTATAGGACATAAATTAAAATTTGTCTGTGTCTGTACTATGTATAATGCTCGTCCTCACTAATAAGGACCAGCATCCTGTATGTTAGATATACAGTCTACTATAGCACTTCATTGACTAGTACACAATACTATACTACTAATACAAAGTAATAGTCTCGTGTCACAATCTTTGGTATGTTCGGTGTTGTGACTGACGCACTCCATATTTATTCAGCATTATTCAGCATAAGGCTCTATGTCTCTATCCGTTGGGTCTCAAGTTTTTAAAAAACGCTCCATTGTATCCTATCATTAAGGCCAGTCGGTCTGGTGGTGTTAAGATCGAATTGCCATCGTGCCTCTAGTTTTAATAGAGCTCCAGCTCTATCTCCGCCTCGGATGCTTTTTGGAATGTGGTCAATGATTTGGAAGTTCAGTTCATTTAGAGAGTGACCCCTCTCCGCATAGTGTCTCGCCACAGGTTGGTCAGATTTTTTCTGACTGAGTGCCATTTTAACTGAGGACCTGTGCATTGCAAAGCGCTCCCTAGCTGTGCGTACTGTCTTCCCCACATATTGTAGTTTGCATGGGCAAGTTATTAAATACACTATGTGGGTAGTAGTGCAAGTCAAGACATGTCGTATGGAATATATGCGACCCGTGGCAGTAGATGTAAATGAACCTCCAGTGCTCATATTTTTACATGTCTCACATCCCAAACATCTGTAGCACCCAGGGGTCTTAGTTAAAAATGTATTGGGTGGCGGTGTTTTAAAATTTGTGATGTCGGCATGTACTACAAAGTCTCTAATAGTCTTCCCCTTGGTGTAGCACGCCATGGGCCGTTTCTTCTGTAAAGAGCAAAGTTTCTGGTCTGTAGTTATAATGGGCCATAAAGCTGTTAATGCCCTGGGTATCACCGGGCTTGTGGTGTTGTATCTGGACACAAAGGGTATAATTTGGTTGGTCTTCTTTTCTTTAGATTGTAGAAGATCATCTCTTTTGATGGTAGCCACCTGTTGCTCCAGCTCGTATAGTGTCCTACGTGGGTATCCTCTACCTACAAAGCGTTCGGTTACATCTGAAAGTGCTTCTTTAAGTGCAGATGGGTTGCTAGTGATCCTGGCTGCCCGAATGTACTGAGACTTGGGTAGTCCTTTTTTCAACGCCCTAGGGTGGTGGCTGTTATACCTAAGCAACGTGTTTTTGTCGGTGGGTTTATGATAAATATCAGTCTGTAATCCATCGGGGGTGATTGACACGTTGACGTCCAAGTAGTTTAATTGTTTTGCATCACTCTGCGCTGTCACTTTAATGGGGGATGCCCTATTGTTAATAAACTGAATCATTGTTTCAAACTTGTCTTGCCCACCAGTCCATAAAATAAATACGTCATCTATGTATCTTGTATAGTGAAGTATATGGTGAGAGAACTCCTGGTTCATGAAGAACATATGTTGTTCCTCCTCCATCATAAAGACGTTCGCGAAGGACGGGGACACATTACTTCCCATAGCACATCCGCTAAGTTGGCGGTAGAATCTACCGTCAAACAAAAAATAATTACGTGTTAGCGTGAGTTCAAGTAATTTTAGAAACAAAGCGTGATCCAAAGATTTCATATCAGTTTGCACAAGGAACTCTTTCATAGCGGTTAGTCCATGCTCGTGGGGAATACTTGTGTACAAGCTGCAGATGTCTACAGTGCATATTAGGGTGTTCGGTGGTATAGTGGAGATGGTTTTAAGTTGTTTGAGAAAGCTGGTGGTGTCCTTTAGATGGTAAGGCTGTTGGCCGATGAGTGGCTGTATTAAGCTATCCAGAAATGTAGAGACAGGCTGATAGATGGATTTGTGTGCTGAGATTATCGGTCTGCCAGGCGGATTGATCATACTTTTATGTACTTTGGGTACCGTATATAAAATCGGTGTTCGTGGGAAAGGCTGCTGTAAGGCTGTGCGTAGTTTGGTGGTGATTAGATGCGTTTTTACTGCCGTGTCAAGAATATCGTCTAGTTCCTTCTTATAGAGTATGGTGGGGTCTGTTGCCAGTGCCTCATATACATTATGATCGGCTAGCTGCCTATATATTTCAGTTTTGTAATCGGTCACATTCTGGATCACAATCCCGCCCCCCTTGTCGGCTGGGCGGATCACGATGTCCTTGCATTCCCCCACTTGTTTGAGGGCTTTATATTCAGATTTAGACAGATTATAATGGATCTTGTTAGTGGCAGCCGCATATTTTGACACAGATTCATCAACTAGTCGCGTGAAGGTTTTAATAGATGGGTTTGAAGAGGCTGGATCAAATTTAGATTCTCGTACGGTATTGATGAAATCTTGATGTAAGTCAGGAGGAGCCATGGGGACATGTTCTTGAAAATGTTCCTGCAATCGTAATTTTCGGGCAAATTTATGTAATTCCGTTTGCCAGTTCAGCTCATTAAATTTAGTGGTGGGGACAAATGACAAACCGTAATTGAGAACCTTGCTTTCCAGTTGAGTTAGCTGGCGGTCTGAGAGGTTGAATATTACGTCTTCTTTCTGGTGGAGGTGTTTCTGGAGCCTCGTATTCTGTTGGCCCCGGCGGGTGGGCGTCCTTTTAATTTTGCGCCTGCCTGTTCGGCAGGCTGCATCGGTAAAGGGGTATTGGCATGCTCAGAAGGGCCTTCAGAGTCGACTATTGCAAAGTCGCTGTCACTGTTAGAAGTTGCTGCTTCCCTTGGGCGTTCCTCCCTTCTCCTCCGCCAGCTGTTCCTCGACCTGTAATTGTACGGTTTATGGTTACCTGGTTCCCCTCCTGATAACCATCGGTAAACTTGGTTATTTTCATAGTCTTCCTTTACCACTACTTGTTTTCCTCGTTTAAACTTAATGAGCTCTTTTTTATGAAAATCAATTTGAGTCTGGATTTTCTGAACAATCTGCTGGTTGGCTTCTGCTGTTAATAACAGTCGATGTTCCTCCTCAAATTGCTGGATCTTGTCTCTGGTAATTTTGAGTTCCCGTGCGGCCTCCTCAATGACAAGTAGCATGAGGTCCATGCTGCACTTGTTTAGAATTCCTATCCAGCGTCCACAAAACTCCGTGTTAAAGCGGCCAATGGTTGGGACATTGCGCACACGGAAACCTCTAGGAATCATTTTGTCGCGATGATAGTTGGAAAGTGAGATACCATGCATCAAAAAGTCTAGTTCCCTCTTTTTTAGTTTGATCAAACGATGTTGTACGTCCTCCATGCTGAGTTCTTCATCAGCCTCTGTTAATTCCTCCGTAAACAGTAGCCGATCTGCGTCGGCATTAGTAAAGCTATATTGGTTAGCTAGGTTGGTCCCCTGTGCCGTCTGGCTTGATGTTTGAGACATGTTGCAAATATTGCTTCTATGGATGCGTATAGTGTGCTTTAAAGTGACCAGTGCTTGAGTATACACATGTAGACCTCAAATGCAGTGATTAATTCCAATAGGCAAGCAGAGGGTTACCGTGCCTGGTTCAGTAAATAAAGTGGTGCTTGTGCAGGTGATGCAAAGTGCCAGTGCTTAAAGTGCTGTGCTTGACTCCTTCGGCTTCTCACTCACGTATTAGGTAACAATCAGAATAAACAGTATATAACTGAAAAAGTCCTGGGGTGCCTTATCCCAAATGAGCAACGGGGACGTTAGTCTCCGAATTTCCGTAGGTAGTTGATGCAAACGGATCGGCACTCACCTATTTGTACTACTGTGCTCCGGTGCCCTCTGAAAATTCATTACAAGCAGCCATTCCATTCCATACAGCGGCACTCGGAGTCTGGTTTAAAAGGTGCAATAAAGTGCTTTTAATCGGTCATGGTAACAATTTGCAATCCAACGTTTCGGGGTGTATCCCACCCCTTTGTCAAGGTGAGCATGTCACTTTTTGTTTGATTTCACTTTTCGTTTGCTCACCTTGACAAAGGGGTGGGATACACCCCGAAACGTTGGATTGCAAATTGTTACCATGACCGATTAAAAGCACTTTATTGCACCTTTTAAACCAGACTCCGAGTGCCGCTGTATGGAATGGAATGGCTGCTTGTAATGAATTTTCAGAGGGCACCGGAGCACAGTAGTACAAATAGGTGAGTGCCGATCCGTTTGCATCAACTATATATATATATATATATATATATATATATATAACCATTTTGCAATAAGGCAGCACTCTGGAGACTTGAAAATGTGTGAAAGGATGTTGTATTTAAGTCATACACCATTTTATATATATATATATATATTGTGACAAGAACACTGGGATAGTGTTTGAGGGCAGGTATATTTGTCCCAGGTTCTTGTCTTACATGTTTTAGAAAATGTTAACTTCTAGGAAAAATGCTTTTTGTTTTGTCTGAACCTTTTCAGTTTGCTGTAAAAGCTGGGTAAAGGCTCTGAGAGAGAGATAAGGCGAGTTCTAGACATTGGGCCCAGTTCGGGTCTTTGGCCTCACAGAGGGCTAATCAGGGTTTCAGCTGTGTAAGAGTGATATAGTGCTTCTAACCTGATTAGTATGGGCAGACTGCCTGGGAAGGCTGCAGGATCTGTGTGTGAGAGACATGCTTTCTGATGCAAGTGAGCTGTACAGTATGTACTGAAGAACTCTGTGTTTTGTTTAGTGACAGTTAGGAATATCTTATGTTTAGTTAGTGCCGGACAGGCAAGGTATTTTTATTTTGGGGTTTGTTTTATTTTCTGTTTCATTAAAACTGGCCGGGGTCAGTTGTACCAGAAACTGGACTTGTGTTGTTCCTCAGCTGCTGCATGCTGCCATATTCCCCAGGAAAAGGCGCCTTGCACCCCTACAGTGTTACAATATATATATATATATACACACACACACACACACACACACACACACACTGGTCGAAGTGGGGCGGTATGGTATACCGCCAATTCTTCCACTGACCCGGAAATGCGGAACTGAAAGTGCAGCAGGAGGCAAGGGAAATGGCCATCCTGCTGCACATTGTGCTCCCCATCCCTGCGCGGCGGCCGTGTAGAGTGCTGTATTAGCTCACAGCCGCCCACCGCACGCCGATCACCACCAGCCGATCACCGCTCGCCACCAGCCGCCCGCCCCCGCCAGCAGCCCACTGCTCACCACTGCCAGCCACCAGCAACAAATTAGGTAATGTTCCCCTGTCGTCACTCTCTCTCTCCCTGTCGTCACTCTCTCTCTCTCTCCCTGTCGTCACTCTCTCTCTCTCTCCCTGTCGTCACTCTGGCTGTCCCTGCTGTCACAATTTAAGCTCATTAAGTGTGCTATAATGTGAATTTCGGCTCATTAAGTGTGCTACAATGTGAATTTTGGCTCATTCAGTGTGCTATAATGTGAGTTTCCGCTCATTCAGTGTGCTACAATGTGAATTTCAGCTCATTCAGTGTGCTACAATGTGAGTTTCGGCTCATTCAGTGTGCTACAATGTGAATTTTGGCTCATTCAGTGTGCTATAATGTGAGTTTCCGCTCATTCAGTGTGCTACAATGTGAATTTCGGCTCAGTCAGTGTGCTACAAGGTGAATTTCGGCTCATTCAGTGTGCTATAATGTGAATTTCGGCTCATTCAGTGTGCTATAATGTGATTTTCCGCTCATTCAGTGTGCTACAATGTGAATTTCGGCTCATTCAGTGTGCTACAATGTGAATTTCGGCTCATTCAGTGTGCTATAATGTGAGTTTCCGCTCATTCAGTGTGCTATAATGTGAGTTTCCGCTCATTCAGTGTGCTACAATGTGACTGTCGGCTCATTCAGTGTGCTACAAGGTGAATTTCGGCTCATTCAGTGTGCTATAATGTGAGTTTCCGCTCATTCAGTGTGCTATAATGTGAGTTTCCGCTCATTCAGTGTGCTACAATGTGACTGTCGGCTCATTCAGTGTGCTACAAGGTGAATTTCGGCTCATTCAATGTGCTATAATGTGAGTTTCCGCTCATTCAGTGTGCTACAAGGTGAATTTCGGCTCATTCAGTGTGCTATAATGTGAGTTTCCGCTCATTCAGTGTGCTACAATGTGACTGTCGGCTCGTTCAGTGTGCTATAAGGTGAAAGGGGCACCAGTACTAGATAGTATAAGGGGTTCTACTACACTGGACACGCCCATTTTGGGCAACCGTGCCCCTTTTGGGGTGACCACGCCCCCTTTCTGGAGGCATAACTACGTCCTTTTACTATTGCATACCCCCACTTTAAAATTTCCACTTCGACCACTGTAATAGATAATATAAATATAGTACCAGTTTGCACACACCTAGGGTGGATGAATCCTTGGGTGCTCAGTCAAATACATCCGGTAAGCATCTCTACAGAAGTCCGCAATGGACAAACCGCAGCAGAACAGCACACCACCTCTTATGGGCCCTACACACTGGGCGATATTACTGAAAGATATGAACGATCTCGTTCATTAATGAACAAGATACTGTTCATATCTTTAAGTGTGGAGTCACCAGTGATGAACGATGCGCGACCCCGCGCTCGTTCATCGCTGGTGCCCCGGCGCTTGTGCATGCAGGCCAATATGGACGATCTCATCCATATTTGCCTGCAAATCTATGGATGCGGGTGACAGGGGGAGTGAAGAAAATTCACTCCTCCTGTCATTTCCCCTCCCCACCGACGGGCAGCTCGGCGTCGGATTGCGCAGTGTGTAGGGCCCATTAGAAAAGTAGACAAATAGCATTCTTTAATTTGAAAATAGCTTCAGGCCTTCAACAAAACATAGCAGCATTTATACTCATCCGAATATCATGGATGCAGTCAGCATATTGGCAGATGGCTATCCTTACAGCCCGTTTCGGTTATTGCACCTTTGAAAATTAAAGAATGCTTTTTTTTCTATTTTTCTTAATTTTGAATCTGGAGCCATCTGCTGGCCAATCGGCGCTCACGGACTGGCAGCCAATTTTGATGTGGCATAATGTGTAAGGGCATTACTATTGTGTGGCATAATGTTATAACGGCATTACTGTATGACATACTGTATGTTATAAGGGGCAGTCCTACTGTGTGTCAAGACATGAATGGGCTCTACCAGAATGTGTATGGGCTCTTTGTGGCAGAACTTGAATGGGCTCTACTGTGTGGTTTAGCGTAAATGGTCTCTACTATGGTATAATGTGAATAAGGGGCACTACTGTGTGACATAACCTGAATAAGAAGGGGAGGGGGGGGGGTAGGTTTAAGATTTGCCTAGGGTGCCAAGAAACCTTGCACCGGCCCTGGTTACAGGTCGAGGCAAAGTGGATTTCCACTCTTAATACAGTACATCCCAAGGGATTGAATGAAATGCTAAGCTTGAAATGTTTTTTTGTAAGCAGTTCCTGATTTAGGCATAGATATGTATGCATAGATACATGTTTGGGTATGCGTATAGGTATATGCAGGTCATGACATTGAGTTAACAATATAAATATGAGTATCCCTGAATAAGGAAGAGCAGGTGGCAGTAGCTACCTGAGAGACATATATTTTTTGTATATGGATGTTAGTCGATGTCCTCTAGCCTTTGAATGTTTGTTTAGATGACACTTAGGTTTTGCTTTATTTATATGATGTTTATTATATAATTGAATTTAGCAGTTCACTGTTTTATTAATACTGCAAGAGGCTGTAGCATCAGTGAGCACCACAATTATTGTTTGCCCTAAATCGATTGCACATATATGTAATAAATTTAGTGATGTGCACCGGAAATTTTTCGGATTTTGTGTTTTGGTTTTGGGTTCGGTTCCGCGGCCGTGTTTTGGGTTCGAACGCGTTTTGGCAAAACCTCACCGATTATTTTTTTTTTTGTCGGATTCGGGGTTTTTTTTCAAAAAACCCTAAAAAACAGCTTAAATCATAGAATTTGGGGGTCATTTTGATCCCAAAGTATTATTAACCTCAATAACCATAATTTCCACTCATTTTCAGTCTATTCTGAACACCTCACACCTCACAATATTATTTTTAGTCCTAAAATTTGCACCGACGTCGCTGGATGACTAAGCTCAGCGACCCAAGTGGCCGACACAAACACCTGGCCCATCTAGGAGTGGCACTGCAGTGTCAGGCAGGATGGCCCTTCCAAAAAACACTCCCCAAACAGCACATGACGCAAAGAAAAAAAGAGGCGCAATGAGGTAGCTGTGTGACTAAGCTCAGCGACCCAAATGGCCGACACAAACACCTGGCCCATCTAGGAGTGGCACTGCAGTGTCACGCAGGATGGCCCTTCCAAAAAACACTCCCCAAACAGCACATGACGCAAAGAAAAAAAGAGGCGCAATGAGGTAGCTGTGTGACTAAGCTCAGCGACCCAAGTGGCCGACACAAACACCTGGCCCATCTAGGAGTGGCACTGCAGTGTCACGCAGGATGGCCCTTCCAAAAAACACTCCCCAAACAGCACATGACGCAAAGAAAAAAAGAGGCGCAATGAGGTAGCTGTGTGACTAAGCTCAGCGACCCAAGTGGCCGACACAAACACCTGGCCCATCTAGGAGTGGCACTGCAGTGTCACGCAGGATGGCCCTTCCAAAAAACACTCCCCAAACAGCACATGACGCAAAGAAAAAAAGAGGCGCAATGAGGTAGCTGTGTGACTAAGCTCAGCGACCCAAGTTGCCGACACAAACATCTGGCCCATCTAGGAGTGGCACTGCAGTGTCACGCAGGATGGCCCTTCAAAAAACACTCCCCAAACAGCACATGACGCAAAGAAAAAGAGGCGCAATGAGGTAGCTGTGTGACTAAGCTCAGCGACCCAAGTGGCCGACACAAACACCAGGCCCATCTAGGGGATGGCCCTTCCAAAAAATACTCCCCAAACAGCACATGACGCAAAGAAAAATTAAAGAAAAAAGAGGTGCAAGATGGAATTGTCCTTGGGCCCTCCCACCCACCCTTATGTTGTATAAACAGGACATGCACACTTTAACAAACCCATCATTTCAGTGACAGGGTCTGCCACACGACTGTGACTGAAATGACGGGTTGGTTTGGACCCCCACCAAAAAAGAAGCAATTAATCTCTCCTTGCACAAACTGGCTCTACAGAGGCAAGATGTCCACCTCATCATCATCCTCCGATTCATCACCGTGTACATCCCCCTCCTCACAGATTATCAATTCGTCCCCACTGGAATCCACCATCTCAGCTCCCTGTGTACTTTATGGAGGCAATTGCTGCTGGTGAATGTCTCCACTGAGGAATTGATTATAATTCATTTTAATGAACATCATCTTCACATTTTCTGGAAGTAACCTCGTACGCCGATTGCTGACAATGTGAGCGGCGGCACTAAACACTCTTTCGGAGTACACACTTGTGGGAGGGCAACTTAGGTAGAATAAAGCCAGTTTCTGCAAGGGCCTCCAAATTGCCTCTTTTTCCTGCCAGTATACGTACGGACTGTCTGACGTGCCTACTTGGATGCGGTCACTCATATAATCCTCCACCATTCTTTCAATGGTGAGAGAATCATATGCAGTGACAGTAGACGACATGTCCGTAATCGTTGGCAGGTCCTTCAGTCCGGACCAGATGTCAGCACTCGCCCCATACTGCCCTGCATCACCGCCAGCGGGTGGGCTCGGAATTCTGAGCCTTTTCCTCGCACCCCCAATTGCGGGAGAATGTGAAGGAGGAACTGTTGACCGATCAAGTTCCACTTGACTTGATAATTTTCTCACCAGCAGGTCTTTGAACCCCTGCAGACTTGTGTCTGCCGGAAAGAGAGATACAACGTAGGTTTTAAATCTAGGATCGAGCACGGTGGCCAAAATGTAGTGCTCTGATTTCAACAGATTGACCACCCGTGAATCCTGGTTAAGCGAATGAAGGGCTCCATCCACAAGTCCCACATGCCTAGCGGAATCGCTCTGTCTTAGCTCCTCCTTCAATGTCTCCAGCTTCTTCTGCAAAAGCCTGATGAGGGGAATGACCTGACTCAGGCTGGCAGTGTCTGAACTGACTTCACGTGTGGCAAGTTCAAAAGGTTGCAGAACCTTGCACAACGTTGAAATCATTCTCCACTGCGCTTGAGACAGGTACATTCCACCTCCTTTGCCTATATCGTGGGCAGATGTATAGGCTTGAATGGCCTTTTGCTGCTCCTCCATCCTCTGAAGCATATAGAGGGTTGAATTCCACCTCGTTACCACTTCTTGCTTCAGATGATGGCAGGGCAGGTTCAGGTGTTTTTGGTGTTGCTCCAGTCTTCTGTACGCGGTGCCTGTACGCCGAAAGTGTCCCGCAATTCTTCTGGCCACCGACAGCATCTCTTGCACGCCCCTGTCGTTTTTTAAATAATTCTGCACCACCAAATTCAAGGTATGTGCAAAACATGGGACGTGCTGGAATTTGCCCAGATGTAATGCACGCACAATATTGCTGGCGTTGTCCGATGCCACAAATCCACAGGAGAGTCCAATTGGGGTAAGCCATTCTGCGATGATCTTCCTCAGTTGCCGTAAGAGGTTTTCAGCTGTGTGCGTATTCTGGAAAGCGGTGATACAAAGCGTAGCCTGCCTAGGAAAGAGTTGGCGTTTGCGAGATGCTGCTACTGGTGCCGCCGCTGCTGTTCTTGCGGCGGGAGTCAATACATCTACCCAGTGGGCTGTCACAGTCATATAGTCCTGAGTCTGCCCTGCTCCACTTGTCCACATGTCCGTGGTTAAGTGGACATTGGGTACAACTGCATTTTTTAGGACACTGGTGAGTCTTTTTCTGAGGTCTGTGTACATTTTCGGTATCGCCTGCCTAGAGAAATGGAACCTAGATGGTATTTGGTACCGGGGACACAGTACCTCAATCAAGTCTATAGTTGGCTCTGAAGTAACGATGGATACCGGAACCACGTTTCTCACCGCCCAGGATGCCAAGGACTCAGTTATCCGCTTTGCAGCAGGATGACTGCTGTGATATTTCATCTTCCTCGCAAAGGACTGTTGGACAGTCAATTGCTTGGTGGAAGTAATAAAAGTGGTCTTACGACTTCCCCGCTGGGATGACCATCGACTCCCAGCAGCAACAACAGCAGCGCCAGCAGCAGTAGGCGTTACACTCAAGGATGCATCGGAGGAATCCCAGGCAGGAGAGGACTCGTCAGAATTGCCAGTGACATGGCCTGCAGGACTATTGGCATTCCTGGGGAAGGAGGAAATTGACACTGAGGGAGTTGGTGGGGTGGTTTGCGTAAGCTTGGTTACAAGAGGAAGGGATTTACTGGTCAGTGGACTGCTTCCGCTGTCGCCCAAAGTTTTTGAACTTGTCACTGACTTATGATGAATGCGCTGCAGGTGACGTATAAGGGAGGATGTTCCGAGGTGGTTAACGTCCTTACCCCTACTTATTACAGCTTGACAAAGGCAACACACGGCTTGACACCTGTTGTCCGCATTTCTGTTGAAATACTTCCACACCGAAGAGCTGATTTTTTTTGGTATTTTCACCAGGCATGTCAATGGCCATATTCCTCCCACGGACAACAGGTGTCTCCCCGGGTGCCTGACTTAAACAAACCACCTCACCATCAGAATCCTCCTTGTCAATTTCCTCCCCAGCGCCAGCAACACTCATATCCTCCTCATCCTGGTGTACTTTAACACTGACATCTTCAATCTGACTATCAGGAACTGGACTGCGGGTGCTCCTTCCAGCACTTGCAGGGGGCGTGCAAATGGTGGAAGGCGCATGCTCTTCACGTCCAGTGTTGGGAAGGTCAGGCATCGCAAACGACACAATTGGACTCTCCTTGTGGATTTGTGATTTCGAAGAACGCACAGTTCTTTGCTGTGCTTTTGCCAGCTTAAGTCTTTTCATTTTTCTAGCGAGAGGCTGAGTACTTCCATACTCATGTGAAGCTGAACCACTAGCCATGAACATAGGCCAGGGCCTCAGCCGTTCCTTGCCACTCCGTGTGGTAAATGGCATATTGGCAAGTTTACGCTTCTCCTCCGGTGATTTTAATTTAGATTTTTGAGTCCTTTTTTTACTGATCTTTTGTGTTTTGGATTTTACATGCTCTGTACTATGACATTGGGCATCGGCCTTGGCAGACGACGTTGATGGAATTTCATCGTCTCGGCCATGACTAGTGGCAGCAGCTTCAGCACGAGGTGGAAGTGGATCTTGATCTTTCCCTATTTTTGGAACCTCAACATTTTTGTTCTCCATATTTTAATAGGCACAACTAAAAGGCACCTCAGGTAAACAATGGAGATGGATGGATACTAGTATACTTATGGATGACGAGTGACTGACGACACAGAGGTAGCTACAGCCGTGGACTACCGTACTGCGTCTGCTAGTATAGATAATATAATAAATATATTACTACTGTAGGTATATAATATAATGACGGACCTGGTGGACACTGTCAGCAGACTGCTAAACTACTAGTATGAAGAAGATAGAAAAAAAAAACCCACCACAGGTAGGTATACAATTATGGACGAGCACTGACGACACAGAGGTAGCTACAGCCGTGGACTACTGTACTGCGTCTGCTAGTATAGATAATATAATAAATATATTACTACTGTAGGTATATAATATAATGACGGACCTGGTGGACACTGTCAGCAGACTGCTAAACTACTAGTATGAAGAAGATAGAAAAAAAACCCCACCACAGGTAGGTATACAATTGTGGACGAGCACTGACGACACAGAGGTAGCTACAGCCATGGACTACCGTACTGTGTCTGCTAGTATAGAGATGATAATGATATAAAAAATATATATATATCACTACTGTAGGTATATATAATATAATGACGGACCTGCTGGACACTGTCAGCAGACTGCTAAACTAACTAGTACTAGACTAGTATGAATGAAGATAGAAAAAAGAAAACACCACACAGGTAGAGGTATATTATTTACAATATTGGCCGAGCACTAGTAGTCACGACACAGAGGTAGCACTAGCTACAGACGTGGACTACCGTACTGCGTCTGCTAATATAGAGATGATAAAGATGATAGAGATGAAAAAAAAATATATAACACTACTGTAGGTAAATATTTATATAATATAATGAATGACGGACCTGCTGGACACTGTCAGCAGAATGCGTTTATAGAATAAAAAATAAAAACACCACAGGAGTGTTTTAACTTTTTCAGGCAGACAATATACTGGTGGTCACTGGCAGCAAAAGTGTGCACTGTACTCCTGCTATAACTGCTCCCCAGTCTCCCCCACAATTAAGCTGTGTGAGCAGTGAGCACTCAGCACAGTCAGATATACATAGATATATCATGCAGCTCACTGAGGCTGAGCACAGATATGGTATGGAGCGTTTTTTTCAGGCAGAGAACGGATAAAAAAAAACTAGCAAAACTCTGCACTGACTGTACTCCTCCTAACAGCTGCTCCCCAATCCTCCCCACAATAAGCTAAGCAGTAGCAATCAGATCAACTAACTACTAACTATATAAACGGAGAGAACGCTAGCCACGTCCTCTCCCTATCAATCTCAATGCACGTGTGAAAATGGCGGCGACGCGCGGCTCCTTATATAGAATCCGAGTCTCGTGAGAATCCGACAGCGGGATGATGACGTTCGGGCGCGCTCGGGTTAACCGAGCAAGGCGGGAGGATCCGAGTCGCTCGGACCCGTGTAAAAAAAAAAGGTGAAGTTCGGGCGGGTTCGGATTCCGAGGAACCGAACCCGCTCATCTCTAGTAATAATGACAACGCGGTTTGAGTAATTTACACTGCACTGTATGTTTGTTTTTGTGTGAATCTTATTGAGTTATCACGATCTTTGTTTATGTTGTCATGGTTACCTATTTCCCACAGCCCGAGAACGCCGGCTAGACGGACCGGTGACGCGTCACTTCCTGAGAGGGGAATGACGTCAGTTCCGGGACCTGGGTGGCGTGACGGCTGGAGGCGGTGAGTAACCTCTACTAGCACAGGTATTTAAACACTGTACATTGTTATACACCATATCCTGACGAAGGGGCTGCGTCCCCGAAACGTAGATTCAATAAAGCACTTTGGTCTTTCAACTTGTTCATCATGTCTCCCAGTGCCGCTCTCATTGCTGCCGATATAGAAGGGAAATTTCCAGGAGGTGAAGGCACGGGGGCAAGTTATCCGCAACGCTGGGGAGCACAAGGAGTGCCGGGCCATACTGCACTACATACATATACATACATATATATATATATATATATATATATATATATACATACATACATACATACATACATACATACATACATACATACATACATACATGTATATATATCATATGTGTGTGTGTTTATATGTATGTATATACATGCAGTGGCAAACGCAGGATTTGCATGGGGGGGTTTCCAGAACTGGGCGGAGCCAATCACGGGGGTGGGGACTGAGGTGACCCAGTATATGCTGGGTCCGTAAAACTAGTGTGTGTGTGTGTGTATATATATATCTATATATATATATATATATATAATATATATATATATCTACACACACACATATATACATATATACATATATACATATATACATATACATATACATATACATATACATACACACACATACATATACACGGGTGGTCTTCAGAATGCCGGCGGTCGGGCTCCCGGCGACCAGCATACTGGCGCCGGGAGCCTGACCGCCAGCATACCGACACTTATTCTCCCTCGTGGGGGTCAACGACCCCCCTGGAGGGAGAATAGAATAGTGTGGCGCGCGTAGCGAGCCCGCAAGGGGCTCATTTGCGCTCTCCACACTGTTGGTAAGCCGGCAGCCGGCCTCCCGGCGCCGGTATGCTGGTCGCCGGGAGGCCGGCCGCCGGGAGATCGTAGTGAACCCATATACACATATACATAGCATATTAAACATGTGTATATATATATATATATATATATATATATATATACTAGGTGCTTCATCGCGCCCTACGGGCGCTCTTCACACCGTCGCAAGGGGCTACGCCCCCTTTACCCTTGCATGCCTTTCTGGGGTTCAATATTTGTGTTATATGGAGTATCACCTGCATTCCTTTGTTAGTGGTTAAATATTGCACAATGAAAGGGTGTGCGATGGTGAAGGAGGCGCAGCCCCTTGCGACGGCGTGAACAGCACCGGCAGGCCACAATGTACAGAATGTAGCGGGTGCGGGGGGTACTGCGGATGGTGTCTGTAGATGCTGCGGATGTAGGGGGGGGGGGGCGGAAGTGGGGGTGGGGCCCGGATGGGGAAGGGTTGGGAGGTGCTGCGGGTGGGGGAGGGGCAGAGGAGTGGGGGATGCAGATGGGGGAGGGGTCCGGAGGCACTGCAGGTGGGGGAGGGGCAGGGGTGCCATGGGTGGGGGAGGGGCAGGTGTGGGGATGTTGCAGATGGGTGAAGGGTTCCGGAGGTGCTGTGGGATGGGAAGGGGCGGGAGTGCCGCTGGTGGGGTAGGGGTCCGCAGGCGCCATGGGTAGGGGAGGGGCAGGTACGGGTGTTGCGGCGGATGGGGAAGGAGGTCCGGAGGTGCTGCAGGTGGTGGAGGGGCAGGTGCGGGGGTGCCATTGGTGGGGGAGGGGTGGGGGAGGGGGGGACCGCGGATGGAGGAGGGTGTCTGCAGATGCGGGGGCCAGGACACGGGCGACGGGGCCAGGACAGAAATGACAGGGACAGGATAGGGGTGACAGGGTCAGTGTAGGGGCGGCAGGACCAGGACAGGGGTGACAGGGCCAGTATAGGGTTGACAGGGCAAGCACAGGGGTGACAGGGCCAGGATAGGGGTAGCAGGGCCAGCATAAGGGTGACAGGGCCAGGATAAGGGTGAAAGGGCCAGGATAAGGGTGAAAGGGCCAGGATAAGGGTGGCAGGTCAAGGCCAGGCGTGACAGGGACATGACAGAACACAGGGCATGGGAGAGATTGGTATTAGGGACAGAACAGTGGTGACAGACAGATGTGTGTTACCGGAGTCACTGCTGCTGCTGTTCCACTCCAACCTGTTGGGATCTGCTGCTGGTGGAGACTTGGCATGGCTGACTCTCTCAGGCTGGAGTCCTGCTTCCTCTGCCCGTCCGCATCACTCCCCCCCTCCTCAGTCACACACCGCAGACCTCGCGCAGCTGCCAGGCACTGTGGTAAGGGGAGACTGGGAGTGACTGGTTAGCTCCCAGGAGACGCTGCTGCTGGAGGGAGGAGGGGGTCAGAGCCTGCAAGCAGCGCGGACTTCTGCAGCGCTACCCGCCGGCTAAAGTGTGTGAAGGAGCTGGGCGCACCTCACTGCGGGTGGCAGCGCTGCAGCTAGCGGTGGGGTTGCCGGGGCTGGAGATAACAGAGGCAGTACGGAAAGTGCACAGCGGCTGGTGACCCACAAAACTACAGCTAAGAAGCGTGGAGTGTGCCAGAATGTGACGCTCCTCCCTGCCAGAGAGACCCTGCTGAGTATGCTGATGTGGGGGTCAAGTATGGCATACCCCCTCACACACCCCCATACCTCCCAAATGTCCCAATTTTCGCGGGACAGTCCCATTTTTTGGGGTCTGTCCCGCTGTCCCACCCGCGGGTCGCAGTGTCCCACGGTGGGGGGGGGCAGTTGGAAAGCTCCTGTACTCGCTGTTTTGCTTAGCAGAGCAGCAGTGAATAGTGGAGACAGAGGGAGAGGGGGCATCAGGGGGTACGGATTAAGGGGGGGGGTTCCAGCAGCAGAGCCGGATTAAGGGGGGGGGCAGGCGGTACGTACCGTTGGCCCCACAGTTTTAGGGGGCCCCCCGGCTGGAGTAGCTCTGTCCCAGCTCAGAAGCTCCCCGCCCTGCCAGCAACAACATTGTGCTACAGTCGGCACACGCTGCTGCGTATTGGCAGGTCTGTGCTGTTGCAGGGAGGCAGCAGTCTCCCTGCTTTCTTCTGCCTGTGCGGGTGTGTAGGGGGAGCGACCACCTCCTCTGGATTTAGCCCTAGCTGAGGGGCCAAAATCCCATTTAAAAAAAAAAAAAAAATCCCGGAATTTGCATAAGGGGGCGTGGCCTCGCGGGTCGCGATTAGGCCACGCCCCCAACCCCACAGCAGGCACAGCAATGAGATAGGGCTCCCCTTTCTCAAGTACCCTGTGCCCCCCGGACTCATAATCAGCCCCTGGGGGCATGCCAGCAGCTCACAGAGCGCTGGGCATGCCCCCTCACTGTCGAAAACGGGGCCCTCCCGTGAAGCCACGCCCCCTTTTTGCTGTCTGTGTGTGTGTGTGTGTGTGTGTGTGTGTGTGTGTGTGTGTGTCTCCTGCTCCTGAAGAAGCTGGGAGGTATGCACCCTGCCTGTGCCATGTCCATACTATCTGCTTCTGCAGCTGCTCCTAGTGTCCTATAGATTTGGCCAGATCTGTGACTCATTTGACTAACTCCGCCCACTGCTGTGACTCCGCCCAGCGTTAGCAAATGAATCACAAAATCACAGATCTGGGCTATTATATAGGAGATACACACACATACAGTACACATATATATACACATGTGTGTATATATATATATATATATATATATATATATATATATATATATATATCATATGTGTGTGTGTGTGTGTTTATATGTATGTACATGTGTATAATGTATATATGTAGGCATATGGATATATATGTACTATAATTAAAATAAAGTAAACTTTTATTGCACTTGCAAATGCCACCAGGAAGACAGCAGGCTGCAGAGGACGCTAGACAGCCATTAATAATACTCATGCAGCTTTAAAAAAAAAAAAAAAAAAGTTTTTTTTTTTGCTGGAGAGGGGGTTTCTGGATGCCCGGAAACCCCCCTGGGTGCGTCACTGTCCCCTGCACCCCCCATTCTATCCCACCCTTGTTATGACACAAATATATCCCCTGGCTGTGGGTCCAGTGCTGTCACCCTGTACTGTCCCTAATCAGAGCCGGATTAAGGGGGGAGCCCAGGGGGTACGTTACCCTGGGCCCCCCAAATCTCAGGGGCCCCCTGGAGGATCCGTAGGAATCTAACACTTAGGCTCCAAGATCATGCAGCTTCTGCTGCTGCATTGCTGCTGTCATCGGGGTCAGCACTGAGTGCAGCAGCCAGTCACAGCTGCTGAACTGGTCATCTCCCACTGCCACCAATGGGCTGCGGTGAGGATGCCTCTGCTCACTCTCCCCCTGCTGAGACTCCGCCCCATGCTCCGTGAAGCCCTGCCCCCTTCTCTCCTCTATCCCTATGTCTTTGCTTATCCTGCTCTAGTCTCCAGCCCTTCCCTCTCCTCCTCTTTTCTACCCTATCTGTGACTGTCTCTCCTCCCCATGAGCTCCAGCTCTGCAGTCTGCTGAGAACAGGCAGCCTACTCTTCCTACCGAGGTAAGTATATGGGGAAGTGTAGGGGGGTATATTAATACAGTCTGGGGTTGTATTAATGTTATATGTGGGGGTTATGTTAAGAGGATGGGGTTGTATTAACATTATGGGGACTATACAGTATTACTGTTATTGGGGTGGGGGTGTATTAATATTATGGGTGTATATTACTGTTATCTGAGTGATGGGTTGGGGTGGGGGTGTATTAATATTATTGGGGTATATTACTGTTATCTGGGTGGTGGGGTGGGGTTATTTAATACTGAAAGGGATATTCAATTACCCGGACTTGCTGTCGGGTGTACTGTATTGCCGTAAACACTGTATTGCTGTAAACACAGCCGTAAACACTGCATTGCCGTAAACACTGCCGTAAACACTGCATTGTCGTAAACACTGCCGTAAACACTGTATTGTCGTAAACACTGCCGTAAACACTGTATTGCCGTAAACACTGCCGTAAACACTGTATTGCCGTAAACACTGCCGTAAACACTGTATTGCCGTACACCCGTAAACACACAGGTTTTACTGAACCTGTGTGTTTTCGGGTGAAAATGCACTTTTTACCGGCCGACTAAATCAAATAGCCCAACCGCTGCACCCGAAGAAACATCAGGGGTTTTTACTCCCGATGTCTCTTCGGGGGGTAATTGAATATCCCTTTGAGCCTAATTTGGAGGTGGGTGGATTTGCAGTAACTGCAGCAGCTGCTACTACGTCTTTATACTAATGCCGCAGTCGGTGGGCGCCCTTATGTGTCGTCCACCAGCTGTAATGCAAATCTGTCGATGTGTGCATGAAGACGGGCCATCGATCAAACATCGGTTGCACCATCAGACATTATAGAATCCCTTTGGTGCTCAGAATGTCCATTGGATCATGGCTGCCAGTGCCAATGGAACTGCATCTTATGACGCAGTCCCTGACATTGACACGTCTACCGCCATTAACCACTATCCAATCACCTCCCAGGAACACCTAACGAAATTGCATGGCTATCCATGCAATGCAGATATGTGTCTCCTGGTGGTAACGACTGGGACATATTATATTGGCCCGACTTGACATACTGTAGTGTTAGGGTTCATACATTCATAGGATTCTGTACTTTTACATGTCTACAGATTTGAAGGCTCGGACATCGAAAACCAAGTATCTAGAAGAGGATCCAGTGGATTGGAGCAGATGCCCTCAGTAAGTAGCTCTGACACACACACAACACAACACAACACAACACAACACATCACAGTGCCCGCACACTCTGAATCACAACACATCACATCACAGTGCCCGCACACTCTGAATCACAACACATCACATCACAGTGCCCGCACACTCTGAATCACAACACATCACATCACAGTGCCCGCACACTCTGAATCACAACACATCACATCACAGTGCCCGCACACTCTGAATCACAACACATCACATCACAGTGCCCGCACACTCTGAATCACAACACATCACATCACAGTGCCCGCACACTCTGAATCACAACACATCACATCACAGTGCCCGCACACTCTGAATCACAACACATCACATCACAGTGCCCGCACACTCTGAATCACAACACATCACATCACAGTGCCCGCACACTCTGAATCACAACACATCACATCACAGTGCCCGCACACTCTGAATCACAACACATCACATCACAGTGCCCGCACACTCTGAATCACAACACATCACATCACAGTGCCCGCACACTCTGAATCACAACACATCACATCACAGTGCCCGCACACTCTGAATCACAACACAACACATCACAGTGCCCGCACACTCTGAATCACAACACAACACAACACAACACAGTGCCCGCACACTCTGAATCACAACACATCACATCACAGTGCCCGCACACTCTGAATCACAACACATCACATCACAGTGCCCGCACACTCTGAATCACAACACATCACATCACAGTGCCCGCACACTCTGAATCACAACACATCACATCACAGTGCCCGCACACTCTGAATCACAACACATCACATCACAGTGCCCGCACACTCTGAATCACAACACATCACATCACAGTGCCCGCACACTCTGAATCACAACACATCACATCACAGTGCCCGCACACTCTGAATCACAACACATCACATCACAGTGCCCGCACACTCTGAATCACAACACAACACAACACAGTGCCCGCACACTCTGAATCACAACACATCACAACACAACACAACACAACACAGTGCCCGCACACTCTGAATCACAACACATCACATCACATCACAGTGCCCGCACACTCTGAATCACAACACATCACAACACAACACAGTGCCCGCACACTCTGAATCACAACACATCACAACACAACACATCACATCACAGTGCCCGCACACTCTGAATCACAACACATCACAACACAACACATCACATCACAGTGCCCGCACACTCTGAATCACAACACATCACATCACATCACAGTGCCCGCACACTCTGAATCACACACATCCCCACATAGTGCAGCACTCCAGGCGGCTGAAATAAACACTATAACAGCAGCACATAGAAAGTGTCACCTATAAACGGCACTGAAACGTTATCAAATATATGCTGCTGTTATAGTATTTATTTCAGCTGCCTAGAGTGATGCACCGTGTGGGGATATGTGTGTGTGTCTTCTTCTGCCTGCCTCTTTATTAGGGGCCCCCCTGACTGAAGTGCGCCCTGGGCCCCCCATAGTCTTAATCCGGCCCTGTCCCTAATCCACTGTTTTCAGCCTCAGTGGGCAGCCCCTTCAGATCCCTCGCCCATAGGCAGCTGCCTAAAGCTGCCTAATGGAAGCGCCGGCTCTGCCCCCCCTACACACACACTCACCCTCCACACTCCTACCAACATGCACGTACCCTCCACTTAACTTCCCCTCCCCCTACACACACACACACACTCACTCTCCAAACTCCTAACAACACGCCAGCACCCTCCACTTACCCCTCCCCCTACACACGCACACACTCACCCTCCACACTCCTACCAACACGCACGCACCCCCCCACTTAACTTCCCCTCCCCCCCACACACACACACACTCACCTACCACACTCCTAACAACACGCCCACACCCTCCACTTTCCCCTCCCCCCTACACAAGCACACACTCACCCTCCACACACCTATCAACACGCCCGCACCCTCCACTTTCCCCTCCCCCCCTACACACGCACACACACACCGTCCACACTCCTAATAACACGCACGCACCCTCCACTGCCCTTTCCCCTCCCTCTCCCCCCCTCTTCCCCTTTCCCCCTCCACACACACACACTCCCCATCCACACTCCTAACAACACACACGCACCCTCCACATCCCTTTCCCCTCCCCCCAACACACACACAAATTATCTTACCCATCTTTGCTACACCACTACCCAACAACAACCACCCCTGCCCTAGTCGCCCTTACACCACTAGGGGAAACAACCCTAACACACACAACACTACATTTAACAAACAAACCCACACCTATGCAACCACCTGGCCAACACAAATACAACAATGCAATACACCCATACCACCCACCCAGCCACCACAAATACAACACCCATCCAACACCACCACAACCACAGCACAACCTTACCCATCTGACTAATCCTGCCACCCCCCTCACCTCCACTCCCATGCACACACCACAAACCCCACAGAAACCCTTCACCATCCACCCACCCATCCTATGTGGACCTCCTCCACCCATGCCAACTTCAAAACCCCTCACCCATCCCCATGCTACCCAACTCCATCCCACACTGCACCTCTTATCACCACCCCCATCCCTCACCCCTACGCAAAAACATATACAGGCAGTGACCCCTCTCCACACACTTGCCCAAGGATCATAAATCATTACTCACAGCATTTCAGAAAACCACAACCCGAACTACGTACCCCTCACAAAAAACACTCCACCACACACATTCACTTCAACACCCTCCACAATCCAGCCACACACCACCCTAACCCTATCGCACACCCACCTCCCTCCCTCTGCACCCAACTAATTCGGTCAAACCATCAAAACACCAGCTACCCCACAACACTACCCCCATATCCTAAAGCCACTTACCCCAATTCCAACATCTGCTAACACAACACACCTCTGCCCCCAACAAACACCCTAACACCACATCCACTTCACCTTGCCACACACATAAACAATCCACCCACCGCTCCCACAAAAACACAATAGACGCACCCTCCAAACACACCCCAGATCCCAACAGTTCAGCATACTCCCTAAACCCCCACCCACCAACAACAACTTTGCAAACAGTAACCCTCACAGCTATGAACACAACCCTCCTACAACGACAACACACAAGAAACCCCGCCACTACAATTTCACCACAACGCCTCACAAACACATCCATCTACCACCCAAGCACAATAGCGAACAACCACCTTTCAGAAAAACACCGCACCTTGCACCTCAACATACCCTTCCACATCCCCCTAACCTACTCACCACCCACCCTCCCATGCACACACCACACGACCCTACACAAATCGCCCTATGCAGACATCCCTCAGCCATGGCACCTTCGCCCACTGTACCCCTTATCCCCACACCTACAACTCCACCAAGTGCAACATCGCACGCCCCCTCCCAAAAACCTCACCCGTAGCCCTAAGTATACAGTCACCGGACCACATCCACCATCCAGCCTTACTCTGCTCAGCCACCAACAACAGCTTCTTCGGGACAGCCCACCCAATCCATGTACCCCTTAATGCAAAACACTCCACCAATGCACCCCAAAGCCACCCAAAACCTATCATATACAAACTTTCCCCCTAACCTTAACCCACATACACCCCCACCCACCCACACCCTCCCACCCACCAACACCACCTTGCACATGGCTTTGCCACACCCTGCACCCCCTCTCAACCTACCTGTCCACCAGCCCTTCCTCCCTCACACACACACTTTGCCTTCACCCACCCTGATAAACCATCTTCCACATGCACCGCACACAACACCATCCCTCTCTGTACGCTATCACTACCTACATCATAAAACATAACCCCCACCCAAAAACCCCTACCCCTCAACACAACCCCACCCGCAACTCCACCTCACCCACCTCCACCACATCAGCTGCATCTCACAAGCACATCCCCCAAACAAGCTAACCCCATACCTAACATCCACCGTCCACACATACACCACCCAACCATGACCCCACGCACCATCCCCCTAACCCACTCCCCACCCCCCCTTCCTTACAGCACCCCACCCCATATACCTTACATCATCCCACCACACTCCCCATGTGCAACTCCCCCACCCATGCCACGTTTCAACACCCACCCCTGTCCCCATGTACCCCACAAACACAAATCTAACAAATACTACACCTCCTACCACCTACACTGTCCCTTACCCCTTGCCCCTGTATACGCAGTCACCGGCCACCATCCACGGTTCAGCCCATACACACTCATTCACCGTCCCCAGCATCTTACAGGCCAAACCTATTAACACTCACACACACCACCACACCAAACACATTACCATCATCACCATCAACAATCCAAAGACAACCCCCACACTCCCTAACACATACATCCTCAATCCCTAACCCATCTAACCTCCCCACCACACCCACAAAACCCTCTAAGCACCTATGCACACCCTGGCAAACCCACCGACACACCACATGTTCCTCCCTCACACACAGCACATCCGTTCCCCCTTGAAAAATGTCATACCCCCCACTGCCAACCCTCCACCACTCCCAACATCCACATACCCCATTTACACCACCACCTCTGCACCAACATCCCCATCCACAAGGCCATTTTACAATCAAACATCCACCACACGCACCACCTACAACAACCCTCCCCACAAATAGTCAATACCTCAGCCACAGGGCAACACCAACACACACACACCTCCACCTCACTACACCCACCCCCTTTTACATACAAACTACACACCATGTACACTTTTACCCCACATCCACACAACACACACCTGCCCAACACCCACAACACCTCACGCTAACATCCACCAAACACTGTAGCCCCATACATGACACACAGCTTATTCAAATACACCACCCCTACAGCTCACACGAAACCTCAACAAAACCATCAACCTCCCCCTACCCTACTCTCCACCCATCCCATGAACACTACAAAGCCCCCCATACCCTTCACCAACCACACACACACCCCATGTGGAAGTGGAACTCCACCACCCATGGCAGCCTCGGACACACCCTCCCCAATCCCCCTGCCTCACACACCCACAACTCCAACAAGCCCAACACCTCCTGCCCCCTCTACCATCCCTCAGCCCACAGGGGCGTAGCCCCTTACGACGGTGTGAAGAGCGCCCGTAGGGAGCGATGAGTCACCTAGTATATATATATAACATTATTCGTATACATACAGTATATACACATTAACACTGAACCAGTGCCTCAGACTGCCCTACCACTGCATACCTGTAATAAGCAGCAGCAGCCAGCAGGATTAGACCATGCCACTGTGGAGCCTCTGTCTGGAGTATCTGACATAGCCGCCGTTCAGCTTCAGGCATGCTGGTGGCTGGCAGCATGTACGTAATGTCAAACACTGAGGAGGAGGAGCTGAGTCAATGTGCGCGGATTCAGCGCAGGGAGGGCGAGGCAAGCCTTACACTGTGTCGCTATCACAGGCAGTCCATCCATGCTGGTGGCACTGTTTGAGCCACTGGTGCCGAGGCCAGGTGAGGCCCAACGGGTTGGAGGGAGATAGTTGCAGCCGAAGGCGAGGTTCTGAACGCCACCGGTAGGCTGCTGTAGAAGGGAAACAAATCCTGTCTACAGCAGTGCAGCAGTGTACAGATGCAGTGGGCCTATTTAGATAGTGGTCCTGAAGCTGCAGCTTCATCAGCCCCATTGTTAATCCGACCATGTGTGTACCATAGACCTGCCTTACATACCCCCTAACAGTGTAGTCCCCCAATCACAAGGCTTGGATCATTGTGTCCAATCTTTTAGCACCGCACAGCTTGTATAGTGAGCGGCCGCCTCAGTCATGTGATCTGACTCCCTGTTCGTCCCTCTAACGGGGTGGCGAAAGGGTCGCTTCATATAGTCTGTTATGTAGGCAGCACGTAGCAAGTGCCTATCCCAATATTTACTATGCCAGTTCATTGCAACAATTATTATGTAAGCAAATACGACATCCGAAGTCCCGATCCTCACTGGGAGTATTGCCTTATACTCTTAAAAAAAGTAAGCTCTGTTTTCTATAGTGTGGAATTTTAGGACGTATAATTTATATACAAAATTGTATTAATCCTCAATAAAAGTATGATAAGCAGTCTTATTCTCTGTTGTATAGCTCATTCTTCTAAATGATATATTATAATAATAATAATAATAATAATAATAATAATAATAATAATAATAATAATAATAATAATCTAATTCTTCTTCTTAATTTGAAAGGATTCATCTTTCCAGACACATACAGCATGAACTAAGGTCCTAGCGCCCTCTACTGGTGGTATCTAGTCATGTGCATCCTATATGAAATATTCAATGTCCTGATTATTAGTGGGTGATTATTTATTTATTACGTTTCTTATAGAGTGCAGCAAATTCCATTACGCTTTACAATTGGAAACAACAGTAACAGAACAAGTCTGGGTAATAATAACGGACAGTCATAGAGGTAGGAGGGCCCTGCTCGCATGCTTACACTCAATTAGGATATTATTCTTCTTCTTTCCTTTATATCCAATTGTCAGGGGTTACTCACAATTCCAAATTGAGCTTCTATATATTATTGGACATTGATAATTCATTACTCAAGTTTTATAGTAATAATAAGAATTTACTTACCGATAATTCTATTTCTCATAGTCCGTAGTGGATGCTGGGGACTCCGTAAGGACCATGGGGAATAGCGGCTCCGCAGGAGACTGGGCACATCTAAAGAAAGCTTTAGGACTATCTGGTGTGCACTGGCTCCTCCCCCCATGACCCTCCTCCAAGCCTCAGTTAGGATACTGTGCCCGGACGAGCGTACACAATAAGGAAGGATTTTGAATCCCGGGTAAGACTCATACCAGCCACACCAATCACACCGTATAACCTGTGATCTGTACCCAGTTAACAGCATGATAACAGAGGAGCCTCTGAAAGATGGCTCACAACAATAATAACCCGATTTTTGTAACAATAACTATGTACAAGTATTGCAGACAATCCGCACTTGGGATGGGCGCCCAGCATCCACTACGGACTATGAGAAATAGAATTATCGGTAAGTAAATTCTTATTTTCTCTAACGTCCTAAGTGGATGCTGGGGACTCCGTAAGGACCATGGGGATTATACCAAAGCTCCCAAACGGGCGGGAGAGTGCGGATGACTCTGCAGCACCAAATGAGAGAACTCCAGGTCCTCCTCAGCCAGGATATCAATTTTGTAGAATTTTACAAACGTATTTGCTCCTGACCAAGTAGCTGCTCGGCAAAGTTGTAAAGCCGAGACCCCTCGGGCAGCCGCCCAAGATGAGCCCACCTTCCTTGTGGAGTGGGCATTTACAGATTTTTGGCTGTGGCAGGCCTGCCACAGAATGTGCAAGCTGAATTGTACTACAAATCCAACGAGCAATAGTCTGCTTAGAAGCAGGAGCACCCAGCTTGTTGGGTGCATACAGGATAAACAGCGAGGCAGATTTCCTGACTCCAGCCGTCCTGGAAACATATATTTTCAGGGCACTGACAACGTCTAGCAACTTGGAGGCCTCCAAGTCCCTAGTAGCCGCAGGCACCACAAATAGGTTGGTTCAGGTGAAACGCTGAAACCACCTTGGGGAGAAACTGAGGACGAGTCCTCAATTCCGCCCTGTCCGAATGGAAAATCAGATAAGGGCTTTTTCAGGATAAAGCCGCCAATTCTGACACGCGCCTGGCCCAGGCCAGGGCCAACAGCATGACCACTTTTCATGTGAGATATTTTAACTCCACAGATTTAAGTGGTTCAAACCAATGTGACTTTTGGAACCCAAAACTACATTGAGATCCCAAAGTGCCACTGGAGGCACAAAAGGAGGCTGTATATGCAGTACCCCTTTTACAAACGTCTGAACTTCAGGGACTGAAGCTAGTTCTTTTTTTGGAAGAAAATTGACAGGGCCGAAATTTGAACCTTAATGGACCCCAATTTCAGGCCCATAGACACTCCTGTTTGCAGGAAATGTAGGAATCGACCCAGTTGAATTTCCTCCGTCGGGCCTTACTGGCCTCGCACCACGCAACATATTTTCGCCAATTGCGGTGATAATGTTTTTGCGGTTACATCCTTCCTGGCTTTGATCAGGATAGGGATGACTTCATCCGGAATGCCTTTTTTCCTTCAGGATCCGGCGTTCAACCGCCATGCCGTCAAACGCAGCCGCGGTAAGTCTTGGAACAGACAGGGTCCTTGCTGGAGCAGGTCCCTTCTTAGAGGTAGAGGCCACGGATCCTCCGTGAGCATCTCTTGAAGTTCCGGTTACCAAGTCCTTCTTGGCCAATCCGGAACCACGAATATAGTGTTTACTCCTCTCCATCTTATCAATCTCAGTACCTTGGGTATGAGAGGCAGAGGAGGGAACACATACCCTGACTGGTACACCCACGGTGTTACCAGAGCGTCTACAGCTTATTGCCTGAGGGTCCCTGGACCTGGCGCAATACCTGTCGAGTTTTTAATCATGTGGAAGACTTCTGGGTGAAGTCCCCACTCTCCCGGGTGGAGGTCGTGCTGAGGAAGTCTGCTTCCCAGTTGTCCACTCCCGGAATGAATACTGCTGACAGTGCTATCACATGATTTTCCGCCCAGCGAAGAATCCTTGCAGCTTCTGCCATTGCCCTCCTGCTTCTTGTGCCACCCTGTCTGTTTACGTGGGTGACTGCCGTGATGTTGTCCGACTGGATCAACACCGGCTGACCTTGAAGCAGAGGTCTTGCTAAGCTTAGAGCATTGTAAATGTCCCTTAGCTTCAGGATATTTATGTGAAGTGATGTCTCCAGGCTTGACCATAAGCCCTGGATATTCCTTCCCTGTGTGACTGCTCCCCAGCCTCGCAGGCTGGCATCTGTGGTCACCAGGACCCAGTCCTGAATGCCTAATCTGCGGCCCTCTAGAAGATGAGCACTCTGCAACCACCACAGGAGGGACACCCTTGTCCTTGGTGACAGGGTTATCCGCTGATGCATCTGAAGATGCGACCCGGACCAATTGTCCAGCAGGTCCCACTGGAAAGTTCTTGCGTGGAATCTGCCGAATGGGATTGCTTCGTAGGAAGCCACCATTTTACTCAGAACCCTTGTGCATTGATGCACTGAGACTTGGCTCGGTTTTAGGAGGTTCCTGACTAGCTCGGATAACTCCCTGGCTTTCTCCTCCGGGAGAAACACCTTTTTCTGGACTGTGTCCAGGATCATCCCTAGGAACAGAAGACACGTCGTCGGAACCAGGTGCGATTTTGGAATATTGAGAATCCAATCGTGCTGCCGCAACACTACCTGAGATAGTGCTCCACCGACCTCCAACTGTTCCCTGGATCTTACCCTTATCAGGGAATTGTCCAAGTAAGGGATAACTAAAATTCACTTCCTTCGAAGGAATATCATTATTTCGGCCATTACCTTGCTAAAGACCCGGGGTGCCGTGGACCATCCATACGGCAGCGTCTGAACTGATAGTGACAGTTCTGTACCATAAACCTGAGGTACCCTTGGTGAGAAGGGTAAATTATTGACATGAAGGTAAGCATCCTTGATGTTCCGAGACATCATGTAGTCCCCTTCTTCCAGGTTCGCAATCACTGCTCTGAGTGACTCAATCTTGAATTTGAACCTCTGTATGTAAGTGTTCAAAGATTTTAGATTTAGAATCGGTCTCACCGAGCCGTCTGGCTTCGGTACCACAACAGTGTGGAATAATACCCCGTTCCCTGTTGCAGGAGGGGTATCTTGATTATCACCTGCTGGGAATACAGCTTGTGAATGGCTTCCAAAACTGTCTCCCTGTCAGAAGGAGACATCGGTAAAGCCGACTTTAGGAAACGGCGAGGGGGAGACGTCTCGAATTCTAATTTGTACCCCTGAGATATCACCTGAAGGATCCAGGGGTCTACTTGCGAGTGAGCCCACTGCGCGATGAAATTCATTGAGACGGGCCCCCCACCGTGCCTGATTCTGCTTGTAAAGCCCCAGCGTATACTGAGGGCTTGTAGCAAAACTGGATTTACCCTGCACCAGACTGAATATAATTAGATGACTAAATCATGAAAACCAACTAAACAAAAGCGAATTGAGCCCCAATGGGCAGCTGTTCTTACGTTGGAGGTGCTCCCAGGAATAGTGTACCAGATACAAATTAATTTGATGGGTGTGGAAGCGCCCACGCCTCACCAAACAAAAGAAATTCCTATGTTTGGAGCACTCTTTTTGATAATATTATATATAGATGGATGAAAACTGTATTTAGTTTAAAACTTAGCTTTTATTATTCAAATACTCAACTAAAAATTAATGACAGGGGTGTACTAGAAATATCAATTAATTCCCCTTCTAAACAGTGGTAAAAATATAAATAAATGAGAGCAAATACTATCGTATTGAAATTATGTATTTGGCTCAAAAATTGATGACAAGAAAATGATGGTATTCATCAAACTTATCAAAAAAGCAGCAGTAGTGATATTGGTGATATATATTCTTACATACAATCAGAAAGGTTATTCTAAAGAATTTTTTGCTTAATCTTTAGATATTCACCTTAATTATCTCATATAAGGTCCAATCTAATAATACATATCTGAATTTTTCTCTTGCAGGGAAGGGCTGCAAGTATTTGATGTAATAAAACTACTGTGAAGTATGGGGAGAAATCGATCCTATATGCATAGTATTACCTATACCGCCAGGTGAAATTCAGATATGTATTATTAGATTGGACCTTATATGAGATAATTAAGGTGAATATCTAAAGATTAAGCAAAAAATTCTTTAGAATAACCTTTCTGATTGTATGTAAGAATATATATCACCAATATCACTACTGCTGCTTATTTGATAAGTTTGATGAATACCATCATTTTCTTGTCATCAATTTTTGAGCCAAATACATAATTTCAATACGATAGTATTTGCTCTCATTTATTTATATTTTTACCACTGTTTAGAAGGGGAATTAATTGATATTTCTAGTACACCCCTGTCATTAATTTTTAGTTGAGTATTTGAATAATAAAAGCTAAGTTTTAAACTAAATACAGTTTTCATCCATCTATATATAATATTATCAAAAAGAGTGCTCCAAACATAGGAATTTCTTTTGTTTGGTGAGGCGTGGGCGCTTCCACACCCATCAAATTAATTTGTATACTGAGGGCTTGGCAGAGGCGGGAGAGGGTTTCTGTTCCTGGGAACTGGCTGATTTCTGCAGCCTTTTTCCTCTCCCTCTGTCACGGGGCAGAAATGAGGAACCTTTTGCCCGCTTGTCCACGAAAAGACTGCGCCTGATAATACGGCGTCTTCTCATGTTGAGAGGCGACCTGGGGTACAAACGTGGAATTCCCAGCTGTTGCCGTGGCCACCAGGTCTGAAAGACCGACCCCAAATAACTCCTCTTAATAAAGCAATATTTCCAAATGCCGTTTGGAATACGCATCACCTGACCACTGACGTGTCCATAACCCTCTACTGGTAGAAATGGACAACGCGTTTAGACTTGATGCCAGTCGGCAATTATTCCGCTGTGCATCACGCATATATAGAAATGCATCTTGTAAATGCTCTATAGGCAAAAAATATACTGTCCCTATCTAGGGTATCAATATTTTCAGTCGGGGAATCCGACCACGCCAACCCAGCACTGCACATCCAGGCTGAGGCGATTGCTGGTCGCAGTATAACACCAGTATGTGTGTAAATACCTTTTAGGATACCCTCCTGCTTTCTATCAGCAGGATCCTTAAGGGCGGCCATCTCAGGTGAAGGTAGAGCCCTTACAAGCGTGTGAGCGCTTTATCCACCCTAGGGGGTGTTTCCCAACGCACCCTAACCTCTGGCGGGAAAGGATATAATGCCAATAACATTTAGAAATTATCAGTTGTTATCGGGGGAAACCCACGCATCATCACACACCTCATTTAATTTCTCAGATTCAGGAAAACTACATGTAGTTTTTCCTCACCGAACATAATACCCCTTTTTTGGTGGTACTCGTATTATCAGAAATGTGTAAAACATTTTTCATTGCCTCAATCATGTAACGTGTGGCCCTACTGGAAGTCACATTCGTCTCTTCACCGTCGACACTGGAGTCAGTATCCGTGTCGGCGTCTATATCTGCCATCTGAGGTAACGGGCGCTTTAGAGCCCCTGACGGCCTATGAGACGTCTGGACAGGCACAAGCTGAGTAGCCGGCTGTCTCATGTCAACCACTGTCTTTTATACAGAGCTGACACTGTCACGTAATTCCTTCCAACAGTTCATCCACACAGGTGTCGACCCCCTAGGGGGTGACATCACTATTACAGGCAATCTGCTCCGTCTCCACATCATTTTTCTCCTCATACATGTCGACACAAAAGTACCGACATACAGCACACACACAGGGAATGCTCTGATAGAGGACAGGACCCCACTAGCCCTTTGGGGAGACAGAGGGAGAGTTTGCCAGCACACACCAGAGCGCTATATATATACAGGGATAACCTTATATAAGTGTTTTTCCCCTTATAGCTGCTGTATAGTTAATACTGCGCCTAATTAGTGCCCCCCTCTCTTTTTTTTTAACCCTTTCTGTAGTGTAGTGACTGCAGGGGAGAGACAGGGAGCTTCCCTCCACGGAGCTGTGAGGGAAAATGGCGCCAGTGTGCTGAGGAGATAGGCTCCGCCCCCTTATCGGCGGCCTTATCCCCCGTTTTTCTATGTATTTTGGCAGGGGTTAAATGCATCCATATAGCCCAGGAGCTATATGTGATGCATTTTTTTGCCATCCAAGGTGTTTATATTGCGTCTCAGGGCGCCCCCACCCAGCGCCCTGCACCCTCAGTGACCGAAGTGTGAAGTGTGCTGAGAGCAATGGCGCACAGCTGCAGTGCTGTGCGCTACCTTGTTGAAGACAGGACGTCTTCTGCCGCCGATTTTCCGGACCTCTTCTGCCTTCTGGCTCTGTAAGGGGGCCGGCGGCGCGGCTCTGGGACCCATCCAAGCTGGGCCTGTGATCGTCCCTCTGGAGCTAATGTCCAGTAGCCTAAGAAGCCCAATCCACTCTGCACGCAGGTGAGTTCGCTTCTTCTCCCCTTAGTCCCTCGATGCAGTGAGTCTGTTGCCAGCAGGTCTCACTGAAAATAAAAAACCTAAACTAAAACTTTCACTAAGAAGCTCAGGAGAGCCCCTAGTGTGCACCATAGGTGTGCGCAGGGGGGGTGCCTGGTGCGCACAGGCACCCCCTAATGTCTGGTACCTTAAATATCACATGCCTGATGCAGCGATCGCCGAGCAGGCTGATTACTGTCCCCTCTGCGCTGCACCCTGTCAGGACTGTATTACTGACCAGATGCCTGGGTTAATCAAGGGTGCCACTGCCACCGACTTTCAAACTCCCGGCTCCACCTCCATGTACAAAAAATAGCGTGATGTGACATGATTACGTCATGCTGCTAGCACGCCCACCCGTCACACACGCCCACCTCTCTCCTTCTATGCTATGCCAACGGCAGCCACTGATGAGGATCAGCATGCAGCCAGCGTTCCTCTTAGGAAGACAAATTCAATACTGGCAGGCGGTCGGCAGCAGCATTGGCACGTCACTCGTTTTTCCAGTAGCAGCAGTACTAGTCTGCGACTGTCAGTGAGTGACTGACTTGTAAGTAAGCTGCTGCAGATTGCAGGGAAAAGAGAGGGGGAGCCAGACCAGGCTGAGGAGGAGCAGTGTAATTGCAGGGAGTGCCATCAGGGGTGTTTGTTTGGTGCACACCACAACATCTGACAATGTATCTGCTTTATTAGGATTGGTACAAGGGTGGATATTTTATATTGCGTTGACCGTCAATAGATCATGCTAGACACGCCCAAAAGGCGGTACTAGACACACCCCTCCGACGGTGCACCCCCTAATAAAATGTGCTGCGCACGCCTATGGTGTGCACCCTTCTCGTTCGGGCACAGAGATCTAACTGAGGCTTGGAGGAGGGTCATGGGGGGAGGAGCCAGTGCACACCAGATAGTCCTAAAGCTTTCTTTAGATGTGCCCAGTCTCCTGCGGAGCCGCTATTCCCCATGGTCCTTACGGAGTCCCCAGCATCCACTTAGGACGTTAGAGAAATACTGATAATTTATTATTCATGTGTTACAGTACATCTACTCTTTATAGCGACATGCTGTTCCATATAATGCCTCTGTTATTAAGGTATGGTGACCATTGTGATGGAATCGGTCTATCTTATTACATCAGCTACAGTAGGTCACCCGGGGTCATTGGCAGCCGTCACCATCCAGAAGGTCATTGGCAGCCGTCACCATCCTCGGTGTCTGTTATCAGACGACCATTTTGTAGGTATGGGATACCCAGAATGGTTGTTTTTTAAAAGGAGTAAGAAATAATATACATATAGGGAGGCAGAAACGTCTCATCTGTGCAAATGCAGCTGCTGTAATTACACATTCACTGACTGAGCCTGTAGCATCTGGCTGGTTCAGAGCCGTGTATTACAGGAGTACCAAGTGGGGTGGAGATGATGGAGTGGGCAAGGGAGAGGGCCCCACTCATGAGCGTTTACCATCTACAGGGGAGTGTCAGGCAAATGGGTGACACACAGGGGTGAGTCAGTGTGCGGCAGGGCCGGATTAACAATGGGGCGGATGGAGCTGCAGCTCCAGGCCTCCCCCATCAAAATAGGCCCCTCAGGATCGCCTGCTGCTGAAAACAGGAAAACAATGTTACAGCCAGTAGCACCAGACAGTCTCAGTCAGAAGAAACCCTTCCTGCGACAAAACTAGATTTCTCTCCTCCCCTGCGCCGTGATGTCACACTGTGAGATATGCCACAAGCGCATCTCCAGTGGGCCCTGCTCTCCACCACCATGCAGAACGGCAGCAGCTAGTGGTTGGCTTGCCTGTCGGGATGCAGTGTGACAACCGCTTCTACGGTCCCTGCTGTGAGCCGTCTGCCGGGCCAGCTAGAGGTGCTTGCTTAAGTTAATGGTAGGTTTTTTTTTTTTTTTTCATTAAAGGGGGCGTGATCACGGGTCCGTGATTAGGCCACGCCCCCGACTGGTCAGTCTGTCTACTCCTGCTGTGTCCCGAAGGTTCAATGACTGTCTGTCTGGGCCTCTGGGGTAAACGGGGGAGTGTGGGAGGGCTGTAGGGAACACGGTATGTGTGTTGGGAGGGACATGCTGGGTGTGTGTATTTGTGTGTGTGAAAGGGGGGGGGCTGGGGGAAACAGGCTGCGTATGTGTATTTGTGTGTGTGGAGGGGGGGCTGGGGAAACAGGCTGTGTGTGTGTGTATGGGGGAGCATACTTTGTGTGTGTGTGGTGACATGGGCATATTGCTGGGGTTAGTTGCATGCACACACTGGGTTACTCACATCTGTGGACGCTCGGTCCTTATGCATTTGGCTGCACTATGGGGGTCATTCAGACCCGATCGCACGCTGGCTTTTCTCTGACGTCCTAGTGGATGCTGGGGACTCCGTCAGGACCATGGGGAATAGCGGCTCCGCAGGAGACAGGGCACAAAATTTAAAAGTTTGACCACTAGGTGGTGTGTACTGGCTCCTCCCCCTATGACCCTCCTCCAAGCCTCAGTTAGGTTTTTGTGCCCGTCCGAGCAGGGTGCAATCTAGGTGGCTCTCATAAAGAGCTGCTTAGAGTAAAAGTTTTGATAGTTTTATTATTTTCAGTGAGTCCTGCTGGCAACAGGCTCACTGCAACGAGGGACCTAGGGGAGAAGAAGTGAACTCACCTGCGTGCAGGATGGATTTGCTTCTTAGGCTACTGGACACTAGCTCCAGAGGGACGATCACAGGTACAGCCTGGATGGGTCACCGGAGCCGCGCCGCCGACCCCCTTGCAGATGCCGAAGTAAGAAGAGGTCCAGAAACCGGCGGCTGAAGGCTTTTCAGTCTTCATGAGGTAGCGCACAGCACTGCAGCTGTGCGCCATTGCGCTCAGGCACACTTCACACCGGCGGTCACTGAGGGTGCAGGGCGCTGGGGGGGGCGCCCTGGGCAGCAATGTTAATACCTTTCTGGCTAAAAAGAATACATCACATATAGTCCATGAGGCTATATGGATGTATTTCACCCCTGCCAGGTCTCAGAAAAACCGTGAGAAGAGCCCGCCGGAATAGGGGGCGGGGCCTATCTCCTCAGCACACAGCGCCATTTTCCTACACAGCTCCGCTGCTAGGAAGGCTCCCAGGCTCTCCCCTGCACTGCACTACAGAAACAGGGTAAAAAACAGAGAGGGGGGGGGCATTTTTTGGCGATATTATATATATTTAAGCAGCTATAAGGAAACAACACTTATATAAGGTTGTTCCTATATAATTATAGCGCTTTGGTGTGTGCTGGCAAACTCTCCCTCTGTCTCCCCAAAGGGCTAGTGGGGTCCTGTCTTCTATCAGAGCATTCCCTGTGTGTCTGCTGTGTGTCGGTACGTGTGTGTCGACATGTATGAGGACGATGTTGGTGTGGAGGCGGAGCAATTGCCGGTAATGGTGATGTCACCCCCTAGGGAGTCGACACCGGAATGGATGGCTTTGTTTATGGAATTACGTGATAATGTCAGCACGCTGCAAAAGTCGGTTGACGACATGAGACGACCGGCAAACCAGTTAGTACCTGTACAGGCGTCTCAAACACCGTCAGGGGCTGTAAAACGCCCTTTGCCTCAGTCGGTCGACACAGACCCAGACACGGACACCGAATCTAGTGTCGACGGTGAAGAAACGAACGTATTTTCCAGTAGGGCCACACGTTATATGATCACGGCAATGAAGGAGGCTTTGCATATCTCTGATACTGCAAGTACCACAAAAAGGGGTATTATGTGGGGTCTGAAAAAACTACCTGTAGTTTTTCCTGAATCAGAGGAATTGAATGACGTTTGTGATGAAGCGTGGGTTACCCCTGATAAAAAACTGCTAATTTCAAAGAAGTTATTGGCGTTATACCCTTTCCCGCCAGAGGTTAGGGCGCGCTGGGAAACACCCCCTAGGGTGGACAAGGCGCTCACACGTTTATCCAAACAAGTGGCGTTACCGTCTCCTGATACGGCCGCCCTCAAGGATCCAGCTGATAGGAGGCTGGAAAATACTCTAAAAAGTATATACACACATACTGGTGTTATACTGCGACCAGCAATCGCCTCAGCCTGGATGTGCAGTGCTGGGGTGGCTTGGTCGGATTCCCTGACTGAAAATATTGATACCCTGGATAGGGACAGTATTTTATTGACTATAGAGCAATTAAAGGATGCATTCCTTTATATGCGAGATGCACAGAGGGATATCTGCACTCTGGCATCAAGAGTAAGTGCGATGTCCAAGAAGAAGTCTATGGACACGACAGTGGTCAGGCGATGCGGATTCCAAACGGCATAGGGAAGTATTTCCGTATAAAGGGGAGGAATTATTTGGGGTCGGTCTATCGGATTTGGTAGCCACGGCAACAGCCGGGAAGTCCACCTTTTTACCTCAAGTCCCCTCCCAGCAGAAAAAGACGCAGTCTTTTCAGCCGCAGTCCATTCGTTCCTATAAGAACAAGCGAGCAAAAGGACATTCATATTTGCCCCGAGGCAAAGGAAAGGGTAAGAGACTGCAGCAAGCAGCCCCTTCCCAGGAGCAGAAGTCCTCCCCGGCTTCTGCAAAGGCCTCAGCATGACGCTGGGACCTTACAAGCGGACTCAGGGGCGGTGGGGGGTCGCCTCAAGAATTTCAGCGCACAGTGGGCTCACTCGCAGGTGGACCCCTGGATCCTGCAGGTAGTATCTCAGGGTTACAGGTTGGAATTCGAGAAGTCTCCCCCTCGCCGGTTCCTAAAATCTGCTTTGCCAACGTCTCCCTCAGACAGGGCGACGGTATTGGAAGCCATTCACAAGCTGTATTCTCAGCAGGTGATAATCAAGGTACCCCTTCTACAACAGGGAAAGGGGTATTACTCCACGCTATTTGTGGTACCGAAGCCGGACGGCTCGGTAAGACCTATTCTAAATCTGAAATCTCTGAACCTGTACATACAAAAATTCAAGTTCAAGATGGAGTCACTCAGAGCAGTGATAGCGAATCTGGAAGAAGGGGATTTTATGGTGTCCTTGGACATCAAGGATGCTTACCTTCATGTCCCAATTTGCCCTTCACACCAAGGGTACCTCAGGTTCGTGGTACAAAACTGTCATTATCAGTTTCAGACGCTGCCGTTTGGATTGTCCACGGCACCCAGGGTCTTTACCAAGGTAATGGCCGAAATGATGATCCTTCTTCGAAGAGAAGGCGTCTTAATTATCCCTTACTTGGACGATCTCCTGATAAGGGCAAGATCCAGAGAACAGCTGGAGGTCGGAGTAGCACTAACTCAAGTAGTGCTCCAACAGCACGGGTGGATTCTGAATTTTCCAAAATCCCAACTGATCCCGACGACACGTCTGCTGTTCCTAGGGATGATTCTGGACACTGTTCAGAAAAAGGTATTTCTTCCGGAGGAGAAAGCCAGGGAGTTATCCGAACTCGTCAGGAACCTCCTAAAACCAGGGACAGTGTCTGTGCATCAATGCACAAGAGTCCTGGGAAAAATGGTGGCTTCTTACAAAGCGATTCCATTCGGCAGATTCCATGCACGAATTTTTCAGTGGGATCTGCTAGACAAATGGTCCGGATCGCATCTGCAGATGCATCAGCGGATAAAATTGTCGACAAGGACAAGGGTCTCTCTGCTATGGTGGTTGCAGAGTGCTCATCTGTTAGAGGGCCGCAGATTCGGCATACAGAACTGGGTCCTAGTGACCACGGATGCCAGCCTGAGAGGCTGGGGAGCGGTCACACAAGGAAGAAACTTCCAGGGCGTGTGGTCAAGCCTGGAAACGTCTCTTCACATAAATATACTGGAACTAAGAGCAATCTACAATGCTCTAAGCCTGGCAAAACCTCTGCTTCAGGGTCAGCCGGTGTTGATCCAGTCGGACAACATCACGGCAGTCGCCCACGTAAACAGACAGGGCGGCACAAGAAGCAGGAGGGCAATGGCAGAAGCTGCAAGGATTCTTCGCTGGGCGGAAAATCATGTGATAGCACTGTCAGCAGTGTTCATCCCGGGAGTGGACAACTGGGAAGCAGACTTCCTCAGCAGACACGATCTTCACCCGGGAGAGTGGGGACTTCATCCAGAAGTCTTCCACATGATTGTAGTCCATTGGGAAAGACCAATGGTGGACATGATGGCGTCCCGCCTCAACAAAAAACTGGACAGGTATTGCGCCAGGTCAAGAGACCCTCAGGCAATAGCTGTGGACGCTCTGGTAACACCATGGGTGTACCAGTCAGTGTATGTGTTCCCTCCTCTGCCTCTCATACCCAAGGTACTGAGAATTATACGGCAAAGGGGAGTAAGAACGATACTAGTGGCTCCGGACTGGCCAAGAAGGACTTGGTACCCGGAACTTCAGGAGATGCTCACGGAAGATCCGTGGCCTCTACCTCTAAGAAGGGATCTGCTTCAGCAGGGACCGTGTCTATTCCAAGACTTACCGCGGCTGCGTTTGACGGCATGGCGGTTGAACGCCGGATCCTAAGGGAAAAAAGCATTCCGGAAGAGGTCATCCCTACCCTGGTCAAAGCCAGGAAGGAGGTGACTGCACAACATTATCACCGCATTTGGAGAAAATATGTTGCATGGTGTGAGGCCAGGAAGGCCCCGACAGAGGAATTTCAACTGGGTCGATTCCTACATTTCCTGCAAACAGGATTATCTATGGGCCTCAAATTAGGGTCCAAACAAATCCCATTGGTTTGAACCACTCAAATCGGTAGATTTGAAATATCTTA
Source organism: Pseudophryne corroboree (assembly GCF_028390025.1). Classification (NCBI taxonomy): domain Eukaryota; kingdom Metazoa; phylum Chordata; class Amphibia; order Anura; family Myobatrachidae; genus Pseudophryne; species Pseudophryne corroboree. Next base: position 88,536,483 of record NC_086448.1, read on the forward strand.
CATGGAAAGTAACCGTGCTACTGGCCCTGGCTTCAGCCAGGAGAGTGTCGGAATTGGCGGCTTTATCGTATAAAAGCCCATATCTGATTTTCCATTCGGACAGGGCAGAATTGAGGACGTGTCCTCATTTTCTGCCTAAGGTGGTATCAGCGTTTCACCTGAACCAGCCTATTGTGGTGCTGTCACAACTGAGGGCCTGAGCTGACGGGAGGCAGCCTCAGTTGTAGGGGCTGAGATGTACCGGAACCTGGGAGGTTGTATCAGACCCCTGGACATGTAAGTAACATGAATAATAACTGCCCGAAGGCGTGACCACGACAACTTGGATAAAAGTCAATGATGTTTATTATGACAACTCCGCAACACAGCAGCAGTAAAAGAAAACGTAAAAGTCAGCAAAGAATAAATACAGTTCCTGGGTACTACAGGATGGCAGGAGCCACAGGGCACTGGTAGTGTGAGATAGTTCTTATGATCTTCTAGATGGAAAGTCCTTACCAGGCCCGACTGTAGCAATGGAGATAACCCAGGATTGTGCCAGCTGGTGTTCCAGGAAAAGCTGGGTTGCTGAAGATAAAACAGCTGCTGTGGATACTGGCTGGAACCAGACTGTTGTTAGCACGGAGTGGATACTGGCTGGAACCGGTTAAATAATAAATGAACTTGGGAGCGATGAAATATGAACTGAAATGTAGAACTTGAGAGCGGAGAAATAATAATACCGGTGGAGAGTGGTAAAGTGTAGAAAGGACACCGGCCCTTTAAGGGAAGCTGTACTCTGCTGGAAGCTGAGCTGGAAGCAGGTAATGTTGTAGCTGGAAACAGATGAATCCACAATGGATTGGAGAGTCAGGCTACACCGCAGGTGGAATGCTGGTGCGGGTCTCTATGGTGGAAGTCTTGAGACAGGAGCTGGAACCTGGAAGACAATCACAGGAGAGAGACAAACAGGAACTAGGTTTGACAACCAAAGCACTGACGCCTTCCTTGCTCAGGCACAGTGTATTTATACCTGCAGCAAGGAAGGGATTGGCTAGGCAATTATGCAGATTATCAATACTGAGAACAGATTGGTGGAAATGATCAGCTGACAGAATCCAAGATGGCTGCGCCCATGCAGACACTTGGAGGGAAGTTTGGTTTGTAATCCATGTGGTAATGAAAACAGTAATGGCGGCGCCGGCCACCGGAGACAGGAGGCGCCAGGCTGACAGATGCACATCCAACCACGCGGACACAGCGGAGGCCGCGGCTGACGTAATCGCCACTCAGACACTCTGCATGCAGAAGTTCAGGGACGGCGGCGGAGGCCGCGGGAGACGCCATGCCAGGTGTAATATGGCGTTTACTGTGACAGCGTCCCAGAGTGACAGGAGAGGATAACAGATGGGATCCGGTCCTGGAGCGCTGAGCCAGCCTTAGGAGGCATCTGATGGGTAAGAAATGGCGTCCAGATACCCGGATCGTGACAGCACCCCCCCCTTTAGGAGTGGCCCCAGGACACTTCTTTGGCTTTTGAGGAAACTTGGAATGGAATCTCCGGACCAAGGCAGGAGCATGGACATCAGAAGCATTGGTCCATGAACGTTCCTCAGGACCATAACCCTTCCAGTCAATAAGATATTGTAGTTGACCGTAACGGTGACGTGAGTCCAGGATCTTGGCCACTTCATACTCAACGCCTCGTTGAGTTTGGACTTTCGGAGTTGGAGGAAGTGAGGAATGAAACCGATTCAAGATCAGCGGTTTCAACAGGGAAACATGGAATGTCCTGGGTATTTTTAAGAAGGGAGGCAACTGGAGTCTGTAAGCAACAGGATTGATGACTTGTTCAATCTTGAGAGGACCGATATAGCGAGGTGCAAACTTCATACTTGGAACTCTTAACCTCAAATTCTTCGTGGATAACCATACCCGATCACCCACCTTGAGAGCAGGAACTGCTCGACGCTTCTTATCCGCAAACTTCTTGTACCTGAACGATGCCTTGAGCAGAGCTGATCGTACGCTCTTCCAGATATTGGCAAACTGATGCAAGGTGATATCCACTGCGGGAACAGAAGTTGCTGGAAGCGGTTGGAACTCAGGGACTTTAGGGTGGAATCCAAAGTTAGTGAAGAATGGTGTTGAAGCAGATGAAGAATGATACTGGTTGTTATGACAGAACTCGGCCCAGGGAAGTAATTGAACCCAGTCATCTTGAGAGGAGGACACATAGATGCGGAGGAAGGCCTCCAAGTCCTGATTCACCCTCTCGGTTTGACCATTGGTCTGAGGATGGTAAGCCGTGGAAAACTTTAGCTTGACTTGGAGGACTTGACATAAACTTCGCCAGAATTTGGCTGTGAATTGAACTCCTCGATCTGAGATAATTTCTTCAGGAAGACCGTGGAGTCGGAAGATCTCTTGTATGAATACTTGAGCCAACTTGGAAGCTGACGGAAGACCGGTGAGAGGAATGAAGTGTGCCATCTTGGTGAACCGGGTCAACTACCACCCAGATGGTATTGAACTTGTTGCACATGGGTAAGTCTGTAATGAAATCCATCGACAAGTGGGTCCATGGTCGACGGGGAACGGATAGTGGAACCAGTTGCCCCGCAGGTGACTGGCGGGATACTTTATGTTGGGCACACTTTGGGCAAGATGCAATAAACTCCAAGACGTCCTTTTTCAGAGTTGGCCACCAATAGGACCTAGAGATAAACTCCAGGGTTTTTTGGATACCTGTATGTCCGGCAAAACGGGAAGCATGGGCCCAATGCATGAGCTTCTTCCTTAGCATCGGCTTCACAAAACTTTTCCCTGATGGGGGCGTAGAGTCCATCCCTACCGTGGAGAATGCCAACGGATTTATAATAGGATGCTTGTCTGAAGACTCTGACTCATTTTCTTGCTCCCATGAGCGGGAAAGGGCATCGGCCTTGCAATTCTGAGAGCCCGGACAGAACTGGAGTTTAAAGTCGAACCTGGAAAAGAAAAGTGCCCATCTGGCCTGACGAGGGTTGAGACATTGTGCGCCCTTCAGGTATAAAAGGTTCTTGTGGTCTGTAAGTATGGTGATTGAATGAGAAGCTCCCTCCAACAGATACCTCCACTCTTCTAGAGCGAGCTTGATGGCTAGCAACTCCTGGTCGCCAATGGCATAGTTGCGCTCAGCTGGGGAGAACTTCCGGGAGAAGAAACTGCAAGGGTGTAAATGGCCATCTTTAGCCCTCTGAGATAACACCGCTCCTACTCCAACGGAGGAGGCATCCACCTCTAAGATGAAAGGAGAATCGATGTCAGGCTGTTTCAGAACAGGCGCAGAGATGAACCTTTGTTTTAAAAGATGAAATGCTTGCATGGCTTCTTCAGACCACTTGGACGGGTTAGCACCCTTCTTAGTGAAAGCAGTAATAGGCGCCACAATGGTGGAAAAGTCTCGTATAAACTTTCGGTAATAGTTGGCGAACCCTAAGAACCTCTGGACCCCTTTGAGGGTTAAGGGTACCGGCCAATTTTGGATTGCTTGTAGTTTCTCAGGATCCATCTCTAGTCCGGAACCGGACACAATGTACCCTAGAAACGGAATGGACTTGACTTCAAAGACGCATTTTTCTAATTTGCAATAGAGATGATTGACACGGAGACGGGACAGAACCTCTTTAACCCAAAAACGATGTTCCTCTAAATCGTTGGCAAAAATGAGGATATCGTCTAGATAGACCACGACATGACGGTATAGAATGTCTCTGAAGATCTCATTGACAAAATGCTGGAAGACAGCTGGAGCATTGCTCAATCCGAAGGGCATGACGAGGTACTCATAATGTCCGTCACGGGTGTTAAAGGCGGTCTTCCACTCGTCACCCTCACGGATCCGGATGAGATTGTATGCACCTCGCAAGTCCAGCTTTGTAAAGATGGTAGCTTCGCTAACTCTGTCAAAGAGCTCAGTAATCAGGGGTAAAGGATAACGGTTCTTGATGGTAATGTCGTTCAAACCTCTGTAGTCGATGCACGGCCGCAGACCACCATCTTTCTTTTTTACAAAAAAGAAGCCTGCGCCGGCTGGAGAAGAAGAAGGTCGAATGAACCCCTTTGCTAGGTTCTCTTTAATATATTCCTCCATAGAATGCGTCTCAGGCAGAGACAACGGATAAGTTCGGCCTCGAGGTGGAACCTTCCCTGGAATGAGATCAATCGGACAGTCCCATTCTCTATGAGGAGGAAGGATATCAGCAGAAGCTTTACTGAACACATCCGTGAAATCTTGATATGGAGGAGGTGGAACATCAGATGACCTGGGGGAGGAAGAACAGACAGGCAATACTTTAAACAAACATGTCTCAGCACAGGAGGAACCCCATGCCAGGATTTGCGTAGTCGTCCAATCAATTGTAGGATTGTGAAGACGGAGCCATGGAAGGCCCAGGACCACAGGATGGGTGGCTCTTGGAATCACTAAAAAAGAAATAAGTTCGGAATGAAGAACTCCCACTCTCAGACGAACTGGTAGAGTCCTTAAAGAAATAACTGCATCAAAAATTTTGCTGCCATCCACGGCAGTTAAAGAAATGGACGAAGGAAGTCTCTCGGTGGGTAGGGACCACCGTTTAACATAGGCTTCGGTAATAAAGTTCCCAGCTGCTCCGGAATCAAGGAGGGCAATGACGTTCCGATAACGTTGAGCAACTTGAAGCGAGACTGGGAGATTACAATCTTGAGGAGATGGAGAGGAGATCATTACTCCTAGCCGGCCCTCTCCTTGGCGAGCTAGGATTTGGAGTTTCCCGGACGTTTGGGACAGGCATTAATGGTGTGAGACGGAGCTGCACAATAGAGACAGAGAAACTCGGAGAGACGTCTTCGGCGCTCAGCAGGAGTTAAACGGGAACGGCCAAGTTGCATGGGCTCATCTTTAGATGGTGACAGTTGACGAGGAGGAGGAGCAGAAGATTTTGGAGCAGATGATCTTCCACGCTCAGTTGCTCTCTCTCTGAAACGTAAATCAACTTTCGTGCAGAGTGAGATTAGCTCATCTAACTTAGAAGGTAAGTCTCTGGTAGCTAACTCATCTTTAATACGCTCAGATAAGCCATGCCAGAATGCAGCATACAGGGCCTCGTCGTTCCATGCCAGTTCGGATGCCAGGATCTGGAACTGTATCAGATATTGTCCTACAGTACGTGACCCCTGGCGTAAACGGAGAATCTCGGATGAAGCTGAGGTTACCCGGCCTGGCTCGTCGAAGATGCGCCTGAATGTTGACACGAAGGCAGTGTAGGAAGATAGCAGGGTGTCGGACCTCTCCCATAACGGTGATGCCCAATCAAGGGCTGAGCCACTGAGAAGAGAAATAATGTAGGCAATTTTTGTACGGTCACTGGGAAAATTGCCAGGTTGTAGCTCAAACTGAATCTCACACTGGTTGAGAAATCCCCTGCAGAATCTTGGAGATCCGTCAAATTTTGCTGGCGTTGGAAGATGAAGACGTGGAGCAGAAATGGGTAAGGTGGGTGGGGTTATAGCTGGAGTCACTGTGGTTGACGCACTAGACGCGCCTGATCCACGGAGAGTTGTCTGAATCCCATCCAGCCGAGTAGAGAGATCCTGGAGACAGCGGATGATGTGGCCCTGTGCAGCCTCCTGATGTTCTAGTCGGGCTGCCAGTTCTTGCATCGGCCTGGCCGCTTGATCCTGGTCTCCGGCTGGATTCATTAGGTCAGTGCTTACTGTCACAACTGAGGGCCTGAGCTGACGGGAGGCAGCCTCAGTTGTAGGGGCTGAGATGTACCGGAACCTGGGAGGTTGTATCAGACCCCTGGACATGTAAGTAACATGAATAATAACTGCCCGAAGGCGTGACCACGACAACTTGGATAAAAGTCAATGATGTTTATTATGACAACTCCGCAACACAGCAGCAGTAAAAGAAAACGTAAAAGTCAGCAAAGAATAAATACAGTTCCTGGGTACTACAGGATGGCAGGAGCCACAGGGCACTGGTAGTGTGAGATAGTTCTTATGATCTTCTAGATGGAAAGTCCTTACCAGGCCCGACTGTAGCAATGGAGATAACCCAGGATTGTGCCAGCTGGTGTTCCAGGAAAAGCTGGGTTGCTGAAGATAAAACAGCTGCTGTGGATACTGGCTGGAACCAGACTGTTGTTAGCACGGAGTGGATACTGGCTGGAACCGGTTAAATAATAAATGAACTTGGGAGCGATGAAATATGAACTGAAATGTAGAACTTGAGAGCGGAGAAATAATAATACCGGTGGAGAGTGGTAAAGTGTAGAAAGGACACCGGCCCTTTAAGGGAAGCTGTACTCTGCTGGAAGCTGAGCTGGAAGCAGGTAATGTTGTAGCTGGAAACAGATGAATCCACAATGGATTGGAGAGTCAGGCTACACCGCAGGTGGAATGCTGGTGCGGGTCTCTATGGTGGAAGTCTTGAGACAGGAGCTGGAACCTGGAAGACAATCACAGGAGAGAGACAAACAGGAACTAGGTTTGACAACCAAAGCACTGACGCCTTCCTTGCTCAGGCACAGTGTATTTATACCTGCAGCAAGGAAGGGATTGGCTAGGCAATTATGCAGATTATCAATACTGAGAACAGATTGGTGGAAATGATCAGCTGACAGAATCCAAGATGGCTGCGCCCATGCAGACACTTGGAGGGAAGTTTGGTTTGTAATCCATGTGGTAATGAAAACAGTAATGGCGGCGCCGGCCACCGGAGACAGGAGGCGCCAGGCTGACAGATGCACATCCAACCACGCGGACACAGCGGAGGCCGCGGCTGACGTAATCGCCACTCAGACACTCTGCATGCAGAAGTTCAGGGACGGCGGCGGAGGCCGCGGGAGACGCCATGCCAGGTGTAATATGGCGTTTACTGTGACAGCGTCCCAGAGTGACAGGAGAGGATAACAGATGGGATCCGGTCCTGGAGCGCTGAGCCAGCCTTAGGAGGCATCTGATGGGTAAGAAATGGCGTCCAGATACCCGGATCGTGACAGGTGCCTGCGGCTACTAGCGATTTGGAGGATTCCAAGTTGCTGGACGTTGTCAGAGCATTGAAAATATATATTTCAAGGACGGCTGGAGTCAGAAAATCTGACTCGCTGTTTATACTGTATGCACCCAACAAGCTGGGTGCTCCTGCTTCTAAGCAGACGATTGCTCGTTGGATTTGTAGCACAATTCAACAGGCACATTCTGTGGCAGGCCTGCCACAGCCTAAATCTGTCAAGGCCCACTCCACAAGGAAGGTGGGCTCATCTTGGCCGGCTGCCCGAGGGGTCTCGGCATTACAACTCTGCCGAGCAGCTACGTGGTCAGGGGAGAACACGTTTGTAAAATTCTACAAATTTGATACCCTGGCTAAGGAGGACCTGGAGTTCTCTCATTCGGTGCTGCAGAGTCATCCGCACTCTCCCGCCCGTTTGGGAGCTTTGGTATAATCCCCATGGTCCTGACGGAGTCCCCAGCATCCACTAGGACGTCAGAGAAAATAAGAATTTACTCACCGGTAATTCTATTTCTCGTAGTCCGTAGTGGATGCTGGGCGCCCATCCCAAGTGCGGATTGTCTGCAATACTTGTACATAGTTATTGTTACAAAAAAATCGGGTTGTTTATTGTTGTGAGCCATCTTTTCAGAGGCTCCTACGTTATCATACTGTTAACTGGGTTCAGATCACAAGTTGTACGGTGTGATTGGTGTGGCTGGTATGAGTCTTACCCGGGATTCAAAATCCTTCCTTATTGTGTACGCTCGTCCGGGCACAGTATCCTAACTGAGGCTTGGAGGAGGGTTATAGGGGGAGGAGCCAGTACACACCACCTAGTGGTCAAACTTTTAAATTTTGTGCCCTGTCTCCTGCGGAGCCGCTATTCCCCATGGTCCTGACGGAGTCCCCAGCATCCACTACGGACTACGAGAAATAGAATTACTGGTGAGTAAATTCTTATTTTTTTGCAGCTGCGCGATCGGGTCTGATCAGCGCATGCATGCGGTCCGCAATGCGCAGGCGCGTCGCAGGCCAGCGATAGGGGTCACCGGACAGCGACGGATTCTACAAAGAAAGCGATATTGCAAGAAGATTGACAGGAAGAAGGCGTTCGTGGGTGACAACTCACCGTTTTCAGGGAGTGTCCAGGAAAATGCAGGCGTGCCCGGCCATTTCCAGGGAGGGCTCCTGACGTCAGCTCTGTCCAGGATCATCGCAATGGCTGAGTAAGTCCTGAGCTTTAGTTTGTGCAGCTCTCTGCACAAGCATTCGTACCTCTGCACAGTGTTTACCCCCTCCACTGTAGGCAGCGACTACCTGATCGCTGCAGTGCAAAAAATAGCCTGCCTGCGATCAGGTCTGAATCACCCCCTATGTGCACTGGGAGGGGCTTTGTTGGCGGCATTGGAGTGTTGGCTGCGGGGAGAGTCGCTGCTTCATCCAGCTTTAGATGCTGGCTAGCAGGACGGGCGGCCCGGGGCGCTGCAGTCTGAGGCCGCAGTCACACCATCAGCACCCGTCTGCTGCCTGCATCGCAATGCCCCCCACCGCTTCCTGCTGCTGTGGGGCCGCTTCCCGTCTTGGTCACTTCACGCTGCTCACACCCCACCGCTTCCTCCTGTCAGCCGCCCCCCTCTCCTGGCGGCTTCCTGCTGGCTGTCTCCTGCCACTACTCAATCCCCCTCAGTTTCACTCTGAGTAGAAGTATGAGAAGAACATAGATCCAGGGAACCACAAGTGCCGGATGGTGAGTGATGGCTAGCTGGTGCAATTTGTCTAATGGGCTACCTGGTGCAATGTGTATAAGGGGCTACCTGTGTATAATAGGCTCTACCTGGTGCAATGTGTATAAGGGGCTACCTGTGTATAATAGGCTCTACCTGGTGCAATGTGTATAAGGGGCTACCTGTGTATAATAGGCTCTACCTGGTGCAATGTGTATAATGGGCTACCTGGTGCAATGTGTATAATGGGCTACCTGGTGCAATGTATATAATGGGAAACCTGGTGCAATGTATATAATGGGAAACCTGGTGCAATGTATATAATTGGAAACCTGGTGCAATGTATATAATGGGAAACCTGGTGGAATGTATATAATTGGAAACCTGGTGCAATGTATATAATGGGAAACCTGGTGCAATGTATATAATGGGAAACCTGGTGCAATGTATATAATGGGAAACCTGGTGCAATGTATATAATTGGAAACCTGGTGCAATGTATATAATGGGAAACCTGGTGCAATGTGTCTAATGGGCTACCTGGTGCAATGTATGTAACGGGCTAGATGTGTATAATAGTCTCTACCTTGTGCAGTGAGTATAATGGGCTACCTGGTGCAATGTGTATAATGGAAAACCTGGTGCAATGTGTATAAGGGGCAACCTGTGTATAATAGGTTCTACCTGGTGCAGTGTGTATAATTGGCTACCTGGAGCAGTGTGTAAAAGGGGCTCTACCAGGCGTATTGTGTATAAGGGGCTCTCTGTCGTGTATAAGGTGTATTTCTCTTACGTCCTAGAGGATGCTGGGGACTCCGTAAAGGACCATGGGGGATAGACGGGCTCCGCAGGAGACATGGGCACTAAGAAAGAACTTTAGGTATGGGTGTGCACTGGCTCCTCCCTCTATGCCCCTCCTCCAGACCTCAGTTTATCACTGTGCCCAGAGGAGACTGGGTGCATTACAGGGAGCTCTCCTGAGTTTCCTGAAAAGAAAGAATTTTGTTAGGTTTTTTATTTTCAGGGAGCCTGCTGGCAACAGACTCCCTGCATCGAGGGACTGAGGGGAGAGAAACAGACCTACTTTAATGTTAGGCTCTGTTTCTTAGGCTACTGGACACCATTAGCTCCAGCGGGAATGGAACGCGGGTCTCACCCTCGCCGTTCGTCCCAGAGCCGCGCCGCCGTCCTCCTCGCAGAGCCGGAAGATAGAAGCCGGGTGAGTATGTGAAGAAAGAAGACTTCCGAGGCGGCAGAAGACTTCAGATCTTCATAGAGGTAACGCTGTGCGCCATTGCTCCCACACAGCAGTCACTGTAAGGGTGCAGGGCGCAGGAGGGTCTCATATATACAGTGCAGAGCCTGTATAACACTATTTTAGCCAGATTTGGAGGTCCTTATTGCTGCCCAGGGCGGGCAGCAATAAGGACCTCCAAATCTGGCTAAAATAGTGTTATACAGGCTCTGCACTGTGTATATGAGACCCCCGCCAGTTTTTGCAAATTTTCAGCGGGACTGAAGCCCGCCGCTGAGGGGGCGGAGCTTGTTCCTCAGCACTCACCAGCGCCATTTTTTTCCACAGCACACTGCTGAGAGGAAGCTCCCCGGACTCTCCCCTGCTTACCACGGTGAAAGAGGGTTTTTAAGAAGGGGGGGGGGGCACATAATTTGGTGCAAAATAGATAAAACAGCGCTATCTGGGTAAACATATTGTGTTTTTTCCTGGGTCATTGGCGATGGGTGTGTGCTGGCATACTCTCTCTCTGTCTCTCCAAAGGGCCTTGTGGGGGAACTGTCTTCAGATAACAGGTTTCCCTGAGTGTGTGGTGTGTCGGTACGCGTGTGTCGGCATGTCTGAGGTAGAAGGCTTTCCTAGCGAGGAGGTGGAGCAAATGAATGTGGTGTCTCCGTCAGCAACACCGACACCTGACTGGGTGGATATGTGGAATGTTTTAAGTGCTAATGTGAATTTATTGCACAAAAGGTTGGACAAAGCTGAGTCCAGGAATTATGCAGAGAGTCAGGCCCTGCCCGCCCCTATGTCGCAGGGACCCTCGGGGTCTCAAAAGCGCCCACTATCCCAAATAGTAGACACTAATACCGACACGGATTCTGACTCCAGTGTCACGATTGTCACAACTGAGGGCCTGAGCTGACGGAAGGCAGCCTCAGTTGTAGGGGCTGAGATGTACCGGAACCTGGGAGGTTGTATCAGACCCCTGGACATGTAAGTAACATGAAGAGAAACCGCCCGAAGGCGTGACCACGACAACTTGAGTAAAAGTCAATGATATTTATTTATGACAAACTCCATGCATCACAGTAGCAGTAAAAAGTAACATAAAAATCAGCAGAGAAATAATAATACAGTTTCTGGGTACTACAGGGTGGCAGGGGCCACAGAGCTCTGGTGGTATGAGACAGTTCTTATTATCTGCAAGTTGGAAAGTCCTTACCAGGCTCAACTGTAGCAATGAGGAAAGCCCAGGGTCGTACCAGCTGGTGTTCCAGGGAAAGCTGGACTGCTGTAGATAAAATGCTGCTGTGGGTACTGGTTAGAACCAGACAGGTGTTGGCACGGAGTGGATACTGGCTGGAACCAGTTAAATAATAAATAAAGCTTGAGAGCGATGCAATATAGATGAAATGTAGAATTTGAGAGCGGAGAAATAATAATACCGGTGGAGAGTGGTAAACTGCAGAAAGGACACCGGCCCTTTAAGAGAAGCTGTACACTGCTGGAAGCTGAGCTGGAAGCAGGTGATGTTGTAGCTGGAAACAGGTGAGTCCAGAATGGATCGGAGAGTCAGGCTACACCGCAGATGGAATGCTGGTGCGGGTCTCTATAGCAGAAGTCTGGAGACAGGAGCTGGAACCTGGAAGACATTCACAGAAGAGAGACAAACTGGAACTAGGTTTGACAACCAAAGCACTGACGCCTTCCTTGCTCAGGCACAACCTATTTATACCTGCAGCAAGGAAGGCATTGGCTAGGCAATTATGCAAATTAATAATACTGACAACGGATTGGTAGGAATGATCAGCTGACAGAATCCAAGATGGCTGCGCCCATGCAGACACTTGGAGGGAAGTTTGGATTGTAATCCATGTGGTCTGGAAAACAGTAATGGCGGCGCCGGCCACCGGAGACAGGAGACGCCAGGCTGACATATGCACATCCGACCACGCGGACACAGCGGAGGCCGCGGCTGACGTAATCGCCACTCTGAATGCAGAAGCTCAGGGACGGCGGCGGAGGCCGCGGGAGACGCCATGCCAGATGTATAAGGCGTTACTGTGACTGCGTCCAGAGAGACAGGAGAGGATGCGGGAATGTGCACATCAGGATAACAGATGGGATCCGGTCCTGGAGCGCTGAGCCAGCCTTAGGAGGCATCTGATAGGTAAGAAATGGCGTCCAGATACCCGGATCGTGACAACGATGATGCAAAGTTACAGTCAAAATTGGCTAAAAGTATTCAATATATGATTATTGCAATAAAGGATGTTTTGCATATCACAGAGGAACCCCCTGTCCTTGACACGAGGGTACACATGTATAAGGAAAAGAAACCTGAGGTAACCTTTACCCCTTCTCATGAGCTAAACGAGTTATTTGAAAAGGCTTGGGAATCTCCAGACAAGAAACTGCAGATTCCCAAAAGGATTCTTATGGCGTATCCTTCCCCGACTAAGGACAGGATACGGTGGAAATCCTCCCCAAGGGTAGAAAAAGCGTTGACACGCTTATCCAAAAAGGTAGCACTGCCATCCCAAGATACGGCTACCCTCAGGGATCCTGCTGATCGCAAGCAGGAGGCTACCTTAAAGTCCATATACACACACTCTGGTACCTTACTCAGACTGGCGATAGCGTCGGCTTCGGTTTGTAGCGATGTAGCAGCGTGGACAGATACCTTATCGGCGGAATTGGATACCCTGGATAATGATACCATTTTATTGACCCTGGGTCATATTAAAGATGCTTATATATGAGGGATGCTCAAAGAGACATTGGCCTACTGGGTTCTAGAGTCAACGCTATGTCGATTTCTGCTAGACGAGTCCTATGGACCCGGCAATGGACAGGTGATGCCGACTCAAAGAGGCATATGGAGGTTTTACCTTACAGGGGTGAGGAATTGTTTGGGGAAAGTCTCCTGGACCTGGTCTCCACTGCTACAGCAGATAAATCAAATTTTTTGCCTTATATTCCCTCACAGCCTAAGAAAGCGCCACATTATCAAATGCAGTCCCTTTGGTCAAATAAAAACAAGAGAGTACGAGGATCGTCCTTTCTTGCCAGAGGTAAGAGCAGAGGGACAAAGCTGCCAACCACAGCTAGTTCCCAGGAGCAGAAGTCCTTCCCGGCCGCTACAAAATCCACCGCATGACTCTGGGGCTCCGCTGAGGGAGTCCGCCCCAGTGGGGGCACATCTTCGACTTTTCAGCCACATCTGGGTTCACTCACAGGTGGATCCCTGGGCAATAGAAATTGTTTCCCAGGGTTACAAGCTGGAATTCGAAGAGGTGCCTCCTCGCCGGTTTTTCAAATCGGCCCTACCAGCTTCTTCCCCAGAAAGGGAGATAGTTTTAAATGCAATTCACAAATTGTGTATTCAACAGGTGGTGGTCAAAGTTCCCCTGCTTCAACAAGGGAGGGGGTGTTACTCAACTCTATTTGTTGTCCCGAAACCGGACGGTTCGGTCAGACCCATTTTAAATTTAAAATCCTTGAACCTATACTTGAAAAGGTTCAAGTTCAAGATGGAATCGCTCAGAGCGGTCATCACCAGCCTAGAAGGGGGGTATTTTATGGTATCCCTGGACATAAAGGATGCATACCTTCATGTTCCCATATATCCACCTCATCAGGCGTGCCTGAGATTTGCGGTACAGGATTGTCATGACCAATTTCAGACGTTGCCGTTTGGGCTTTCCACGGCCCGAGGATTTTCACCAAGGTAATGGCGGAAATTATGGTGCTCCTGCGCAAGCAGGGTGTCACAATTATCCCGTACTTGGACGATCTCCTCATAAAAGCGAGATCACGAGAGCAGTTGTTGAACAGTGTGTCACTTTCACTGAAGGTGTTACAGCAACACGGCTGGATTCTCAATATCCCAAAGTCAGTTAGTTCCTACGACTCGTTTGACCTTCTTAGGCATGATTCTGGATACGGACCAGAGAAGGGTTTATCTTCCGATAGAAAAGGCCCAGGAACTCATGACTCTGGTCAGGGACCTAATGAAGCCAAAACAGGTGTCAGTGCATCACTGCACTCGAGTCCTGGGAAAGATGGTGGCATCTTACGAGGCCATTCCCTTCGGCAGGTTCCATGCGAGGACCTTCCAATGGGACCTACTGGACAAGTGGTCAGGGTCACATCTACAGATTCATCAGTTGATCACCCTGTCCCCCAGGGCCAGGGTGTCTCTCCTGTGGTGGCTACAGAGTGCTCACCTTCTAGAGGGTCGCAGGTTCGCCATTCAGGACTGGATTCTGGTAACCAGGGACGCGAGCCTCCGAGGTTGGGGAGTAGTCACACAGGGAAGAAACTTCCAAGGTCTTTGGTCAAGTCAAGAAACTTGTCTTCACATCAATGTCCTGGAGCTGAGGGCCATGTACAACGCCCTTCGTCAAGCGGAGACTTTGCTTCGCGACCTACTGGTTCTGATCCAGTCAGACATCACCGCAGTGGCTCATGTAAACCGCCAAGGCGGCAGGAGGACCAGAGTGGCAATGGAGGAAGCCACCAGGATTCTTCGCTGGGTGGAAAATCATGTAGGCGCACTGTCAGCAGTGTTCATTCCGGGTGTGGACAACTGGGAAGCAGACTTCCTCAGCAGACACGATCTACATCCAGGAGAGTGGGGACTTCATCAGGAAGTCTTCGCACAGATTGCAAGTCAGTGGGGACTGCCCCAGATAGACATGATGGCGCCCCGCCTCAACAGAAAACTACAGAGGTATTGCGCCAGGTCAAGAGACCCTCAGGCGGTGGCAGTGGACGCCCTCGTGACACCGTGGGTGTTCCAGTCGGTCTATGTGTTTCCTCCTACTCCTCTTATCCCCACGGTGTTGAGAATAATAAGAAAAAGAGGAGTACAGACAATTCTCATTGTTCCAGATTGGCCACGAAGGGCCTGGTATCCGGATCGGCAAGAAATGCTCACAGAAGATCCGTGGCCTCTTCCTCTAAGACAGGACCTGTTACAACAGGGGCCCTGTCTGTTCCAAGACTTACCGCGGCTGCATTTGACGGCATGGTGGTTGAACGCCGGATCCTATCGGAAAAGGGCATTCCGGATGAGGTCATTCCTACTCTGATAAAGGCTAGGAAGGACGTGACGGCTAAACATTATCACCGTATATGGCGGAAGTATGTTTCTTGGTGTGAGGCCAGGAATTCTCCTACGGAAGAATTCCATCTGGGCCGTTTTCCTTCACTTCCTACAGACTGGAGTGAATTTGGGCCTAAAATTAGGCTCCATTAAGGTTCAGATTTCGGCCCTATCCATTTTCTTTCAGAAGGAATTGGCTTCTCTCCCGGAAGTACAGACTTTTGTGAAGGGAGTGCTGCATATTCAGCCTCCTTTTGTACCTCCAGTGGCACATTGGGACCTGAACGTGGTGTTGAGTTTCCTTAAGTCACACTGGTTTGAACCATTTAAAACGGTGGAGTTAAAATATCTCCCTTGGAAATTGGTCATGTTGTTAGCCTTGGCTTTGGCTAGGCGAGTGTCGGAGTTGGCGGCTTTGTCTCATAAAAGACCCTATTTAGTTTTCCATATGGATAGAGCGGAATTGCGGACCCATCCTCAATTCTTGCCTAAGGTGGTTTCATTTTTTCATATGAACAAACCTATTGTGGTGCCTGTGGCTATGCGAGACTTGGAGGATTCCGAGTCCCTTGATGTGGTCAGGGCTTTGAAAATTTACGTGGCCAGAACGGCTAGAAGCACTGTTTATCCTGTATGCAGTCAACAAGGTTGGCGCTCCTGCTTCCAAGCAAACTATTGCTCGCTGGATCTGTAACACGATTCAGCAGGCTCATTCTACGGCTGGATTGCCGTTACTAAAATCAATAAAGGCCCATTCCACCAGGAAAGTGGGCTCTTCTTGGGCGGCTGCCCGAGGGGTCTCGGCATTACAGCTGTGCCAAGCTGCTACTTGGTCGGGTTCAAACACTTTTGCAAAATTCTACAAGTTTGATACCCTGGCTGAGGAGGACCTCATGTTTGCTCAATTGGTGCTGCAGAGTCATCCGCACTCTCCCGCCCGTTTGGAAGCTTTGGTATAATCCCCATGGTCCTTACGGAGTCCCCAGCATCCTCTAGGACGTAAGAGAAAATAAGATTTTAAACCTACCGGTAAATCTTTTTCTCCTAGTCCGTAGAGGATGCTGGGCACCCGGCCCAAGTGCAGACTACTTCTGCAAGACTTGTCTATAGTTTTTGCTTACATAAGGGTTATGTTACAGTTTTCCTCAGTCTCGGATTTCATACTATTAACTGGTTCGTATATCCCAAGTTATACGGTGTGGATGGTGTGGGCTGGTATGAATCTTGCCCTTAGATTAACTAAAATCCTTTCCTCGTACTGTCCGTCTCCTCTGGGCACAGTTTCCCTAACTGAGGTCTGGAGGAGGGGCATAGAGGGAGGAGCCAGTGCACACCCATACCTAAAGATAAAGCAAGGTAAATGGGCGCCCGTACCTTCAACCCTATGAGAACTACCTATTGCTGCACAATTTGGTAAAAAGAGGGAAAGTTGCTGACCCCCGAAAAACAAAATAAACAGAAGAAACCAATCTGTGCGCAACAGGATCACTTTTAAATGTATTGTTTTATTAATAATCCAAAATATGGATAAAAAATAAAAATAAGAATATGGATAGAATATATAAATATAATACTTCAGGAATGACCACACAATGAAAATTATATATAAAAACAATTTAACACAACCAGATTCTAAACCATCTGGATCATATGAAAAAACCCATACCTAAAGTTCTTTCTTAGTGCCCATGTCTCCTGCGGAGCCCGTCTATCCCCATGGTCCTTACGGAGTCCCCAGCATCCTCTACGGACTAGGAGAAAAAGATTTACCGGTAGGTTTAAAATCTTATTTACTGTGTGATGTAATGTGACTGACGGACACTACTGTGTGGTGTAATGTGAATTGGTACTATTCTGTGGCCATGCCCCTTCCCCGTGAAGCCCCTCCCCAACATTTTTGTCACATGCCATCAGTGCGCACTGTCCCTATTTTTAAATGGAGAATGGGGGGCACCAATGGAAACGTTTGACCTGGGCACCACAAGGTCTAGAACCAGCCCAGAATCCAACCCCCCTAAGCAAACCCTGCCTTTATTGGGGCTGTTTACAGAAGTTTCCCTGGCTGGTTTTCCGTCCCAATCGGCCCCTGGCAGCAGTCAAGCTCAGTGTGACGAAAAATGTTGGTTTGTGGCCTAGCGTGAAGGAGTGACCAGCGCTATCTTGGCTGTGTGTGGACGGTTGTGGTAAGAGATAGTGCTATAGAGAGAGATATATATATATATATATATATATATATATATATAGAGAGAGAGAGAATGTAATACCACCAGAAACAGTATAACCTGCATCACATTCTGTAGTAAAGGATGTCAATCATATAGTCACCTGAAGTGTCAGGTGACTATATTCTGTACCAATTTCTAGTTCAACAATTACAGAAGTCACTCTCAAGCCAAATAGTACCTGCAGTTACTTGATGGCTTGAGAGCGGACAATGTGTGCTGGCCCTACGTGACACACCCCCTAGTCACAACCCAGCTGTTGCTGGTCACACCCCCTGCGACGGTACACAATAGGCCCTTCATAAATTTCAGCTCCAGGCCCATGTGGTCCTTAATCTGGCACTGGTGTGCGGGGGCAGGCAGGGTGGGTTAGGAGGAGAACTTGGTAGATTTTGATAAAATGAATAGGTAGCTGGTAAATCTTTTGTTCTCGTGTGGCACTTGTCAGGGTTATGACAAGTTTTGATTCCTAATTCTACATTAAAACAACATAGCTGAGCACTTAATCACTGCTCCATCACCACAGGGATTAGAAGGATGTTCCAGGGGTTTGTTGTGTGTCTTCAAAACCGCAAAGAGACAGTAACCGTCTTCTGTCTTCAGCCAACTGACGTTATGTAACTGCCCAGCAATGTTATAAAACAGCCTAGTGACATTGTGTAACAGCCCAGTGACATTATGTAACAGTCCAGTGACGTTATGTAACAGCCCAGTCACATTGAGTAACAACTCACTGACGTTATGTAACAGCCCAGTGACATTATGTAACAGCCCAGTGACATTGTGTAACAGCCCAGTGACATTGTGTAACAGCCCAGTGACATTATCTAACAGCCCAGTGACATTATGTAACAGCCCAGTGACATTATGTAACAGCCCAGTGACGTTATATAACAGCCCAGTCACATTGAGTAGCAACCCACTGACGTTATGTAACAGCCCAGTGTCATTATGTAACAGCCCAGTGACGTTATGTAACAGCCCAGTGACGTTATGTAACAGCCCAGTGACATTGTGTAACAGCCCAGTGACATTATGTAACAGCCCAGTGACATTATGTAACAGCCCAGTGACGTTATGTAACAGCCCAGTTATGTTATGTTACAGGTTATGTAACAGTCCAGTGATGTCATGTAACAGTCCAGTGATGTTATAGAACAGCCCAGTGACATTATGTAACAGCCCAGTGACGTTATGTAACAGCCCAGTTATGTTATGTTACAGGTTATGTAACAGTCCAGTGATGTCATGTAACAGTCCAGTGATGTTATAGAACAGCCCAGTGACATTATGTAACAGGTTCTGTAACCAGTTCCAGCCAGTTCAAGCAAGTCAGATCACAAACATGCATACTGAGGTGATGGTTGTGGGGGAGGGTGTACTTTTTAGTATGTTTTGGATCTTTTTATTTTGTTTTTATTTGAGGAGTCTTATTAGTGTTTTTTTGTGTGGCTTTTTTATGCAGGAGGGGTGTGGGTTATATTTTTTGTATGTTTGGGTGAGCTGTATTTTTTTGTTTTGTGTTAGTCTTCTTTTGTTTGTTTTTTGCAGGGGGTGGGTTGTATATTTATTGTGCTTATTTTTTTACTAATTTTTTATTAGTAGGGGGCTTGTTATTTGTGTTTTTTTTACTGTATATGTATGTTTTTTCTATTTTTCAGATGGTTTTTGTGTAATTTTCTGTGTAATTATTTTGCAGATATGTATTTTTTAATCAGAGTAATTATAATAATAACTACCTGAAATATCCGGCGTTGCCTGGGTTTAAATCTTTAAGTTATTAAGTTATCAATGAGTTGGATGTGACTGTCAACATACTAAAAATAAGTAGCAGCTCTTCCAACACACCCATGAGGTGGCCGCCCAGTGTCGTTTTTGTTTTTGGGGTGTCGCCAGTAGCCCTAATCCCCAGTTTTCATTTCTGTTCAGTTTTTTGTATTTTTTTTTTTTTTATTTTGCAGATTTTATTTTTGTGTATTTTTTGTTTTGTTTATGCAGATGTGTACCTTGTACATTTGTGTATGTTTTTGTTTTGTTTTTCAATAACTTTTTTTGTTTTGTATTTGCAGATATGTATTTTTTCTGTTTTTCTTTTTTTGTGTTTTTATTTGTTTTATATTTGCAGATATGTATTTTTTGTGTTTTTTCTTTATTTTTGTGTTTTTTATTTTGTATTTGCAGATGTGTATTTTTTGTCATTTTTCTTAATTTTTGTGTTTTTTTTTATTTTTTTGCAGATGTATTTTTTTTACTAGTGCATAAGACAAAACAATCTTTGCCAAAAACCAGCCTTAGATTTGCCTGGCTTCTCGGCCGGGCTAGTGCCTGCCGGCTGGGCAGGGCTGGTGCCTGCCGGCTGGGCAGGGTTAGTGGTCACTGGTTGGGCCAGGCTAAGGCCCGCCGGCTGGGCCGGTCTTTGGGCCACCTTCTGGGCCAATCTTGTGCCCCTATTCTTGGCCTGGCTAGTGCCCATCGGCTGGGCATGGCTAGTGCCTGCCGGCTGGGCATACCTAGTGATCTTTTTCTGGGCCAGGCTAGGGCCTGCTGGCTTGGCCAGACTTGGGCCCGCCTTCTGGGCCGGGCTTGTGGCCGACGGCTTGACCCGACTGGGGGCCGACGGCTTGGTCCGGCTATGGCCTGTCAGCTTAGGACCCTCTGGTTTGGCCGGTTGAGGGCCCGCCAGCTTGTTTTGGCGAGGGCTTGCCAGCTTGACAAGATGCCTCACCGCTGGATCAGCTGTGCGCCGCCCCACTGGTTGATCTGGGCGCGGTGCTATATATCTATAGTGATTCCAGCATGGTATTTTTGCTACACCTGCTGTCGGCATCCTCTCACTTTGAGCACTGAACAGATATGGCAGTAAACTGCCTGGGTGGTGATATTTATAGCCTCAGCCTTTCCAGCTGGTTCCAACCGGTTCTAGCCAGTTCCAACCGGTTCTGGCCAGTTCCAGCTGGTTCCAACCGGTTCAAGCAAGTCAGATCATAACCATGCAGACTGAGGTGGTGGAAAGTGTGTTTTGTGATTTTGGGGAGCTTTTTTATGCAGGAGGGGGTTGAGTTATATTTTTTGTATGTTTTGGGGTTTTTGTAACCTTTTCTTGAGGAGGATAGTGGGTTGTATCTTTTTGTTTTGTTTTGTCTTGTTTTTTTTTTTGCTGGTTGGTGGGTTGTAAATTCTTTATTTTTTATTTATTTTTTTACGAGTAGGGGGCTTGTATTTTTTGAGTTTTTCTTTATTTACTGTATGTGTATGTTTTTTTTATTTTGCAGATGTGTTTTTTGCATTTTTTCTTTACTTATGTTTTTTTTTTGCAGATGTGTTTTTCACTATTACATATTACAAAACCATTGTGAACAAATACAAGCCTTAAGGCCCATACACACTTGACGATAAAATGAACGACGTCGTTCATTTCAGCCCTCATCAACGACGTTGCTCATTATATCGTCAAGTGTGTATGCATCCGACGACCACCGATGTGCGGCCCCGCGGGACGTTAACGACCCTCGCTTATCTGTGGAGCATGTATGCTCAATTTCCACTATGGTCGTTACCGACCAGAGACGTCGTTGAATGTGTATGGTGTGAAAGACCAACGACCAACGACCAAGCCACTGTTCACCAGCCCTGTTCCCAGCTCATTATTTTAATAAACTGTTCAGCTTGGATGCTTCAACGATGAATGGTCTATGGTCTTTCGTCTTTGGTCTTTCGTCTTTCGTCGTTGGTAGTGTGTATGCTCATGTCGTTTGCTAAGCTGTTCAAGGGAAGTTCAAGGGAAGTCGTTAACGACGGTCGTTAACGATGTGTGCATCGTCAAGTGTGTATGGGCCTTTAGAATGGCCGGCTAGCTGGGCCAGGCTAGGGCTCATCGGCTGGGCAGTCTAGTATTAGTTTAATGTTAAGAAACAACAAATAAACAAATAGACACGTGTATTAAAACATAGCTATAAACATTGAGATGAAAGCAATCCCATGTGAGCTGACAATATGGTGAAATATCAGATTTAGAACTGTAATTTAGTAAGAGAGATTCTCTATGCATATAATCCTGCAGTCACAGTAGCCTAATAAATAAATAATGGATATACAAATTCCTACATGGATGTACATTATAGGCCAGAAAGAGTAAGGTCAATTTACTCAGTAATTATTATTGGTAGAAAGCAATATAAGGTACAAAGTCTGTGCGCTCTTACATAAAGGACACTCTACACTGAGTCACAGCGACAATCTCAGGCCAGATATGACTGAGCCAGCAACACTTGGAAAGGCTTTCTTACTGTTACAGCCTTGCCCCTAACACATGGCATGGAAAGTTTGGTAAAGTATCATTGTTATAGAGCACAGTAGTAGAAAAGACATTTTTAGGAAAACAGATTTAGCTGCCATATAAGTATAGGAAATACATTGTTACTAGCCAACCAACATGTCACAGAT